>NC_047163.1:16559332-16865999 GCF_009819705.1 Hippoglossus hippoglossus | reverse complement strand
TTCTGTCTGTCAAATGGATCAAAAAGCAACGAGGGAGCAGAGATTACAGCTGTCAAAGACAGACTCTAATTTTGGTGCAGATCAAGAATCCCCCCCCACACTTTCTTTACCTTTTTTCAATACTCATTACTCATGGACCTTGATGAAAAAAGTCCGGCATTTTTAAAAGACATTTATGAGTGTGTGGAATAAAAATCTGGATTTAACTGTGGTTTCATGAGGGGACTGTTAGGCCTTGGCAGAGGTATGCACTCTGCTGAGTGCTATTCTAGTTACATTATATTCATCACTCAAGCTGCTTTCAGACCTCCGGAGATCCTCCTGAGGGGAGTGTGTGAGAACGCAAATGTCCGACTTAGAGCCTCCGGAATTTCTGAAGACTTTCTCTGGCCAGCTTCCTAGTAAAAGGTTCACAGAAACTTCGGAGGAGCTGATGTGAGAACACTGCAGGAGATCCTCTGCAGGATTCACCCTGCGCGAATGAGGGGGGTGATTACGTTTCTAACACGCAGAAATTAAAAGAAATTATAAACACAAAAACAAATCAAATATCTCAGGATGAAAAAGAAAAGTAACACAGGTTGAAGATCTTCAGAGGTCATGTCTGAAAACGGCTTCAGTTCCAGTCCGTCTTTTTTAAAGTGTCAGTATTTTGCAGTGACATAGCAGCAGTACATGATCTGTGGCTTGAGTGGTAATTGTACCTTCACTTGCAGTTTGGCCTGTGCAATGGGACTCCTCCATGTGGAGACAAACACCAAACTATCCATTGAACAACCCATGGACCTAAAAACCAAAAAGATGTGGTTAACTTCAGCATTCATGCTCTTTACTTCTCCAAAGTGTGTTCAGACTCACATGCACAGTAACGCCTGCAGTTTCAGTGTTACCTGGCTGTTTCCTGTCTCAGGGCATTGAGGAAGGTATCAGGGTGGAAGAGCTCAGACAGATCCAAGGTGTCTGAAAGAAGAGCTTGTCGACCTGCACGCTCCACCCAACTCTGCACGGACAAACGTACACAGACAGAAACACAAATTATTGTACCAAAAGAAAATAAGCACTCAAATATAACACAGAAATTGGGAATTAAGTCAGTTTTACGCAGGAGTCAGGTGGAACATTTAGAGGGTCAGTTAAAGATAATCAGAATAAACACAATTTTCCTCATCTGACACAAAGACTTAACTCTGTTTGGTTACAGAAAATACACATAGCTAATGTTTGTGCTGTATTTACCTCTTTAAACTTACGTAGAGAATGTGATATGTCAGTGCTGATTTCTGAGTCAGTGTGTATTTGTAAATGAGAGATTAAGAAAAGAGCTACTTATTCTGCAAGCAAAACTTAAAGCCAATAAAATGTAGCAACTGTTTAATTTCCTCTCGTCCTTTTATCACCACGTCAACAAGCTGATAACACTGCAATCCCAATTATGTCCTAATGGAGTTCAGCATATTTGTGCGCACACACACACACACACACACACACACACACACACACACACACACACACACACACACACACACACACACACACACACACACACACACACACACACACACACACACACACACACACACACACACACACACACACACACACACACTCCCTATGGGCGTTCCTGATTTGGAACAAGAACATGAGGTTGATAGTGGCATTGACCTTTTAACACTAAATTCTAATCAGTTCATCTTCAAGTCCAAGCGACCGTTTGTGCTACATTTGAAGAAATTTCCTAATAGTGTTCTTGACATAACTTGTACAAAATGGGACGGACAGAAAACCCAAAACCTACCATCACTGGTGCAGAAGCAGAGAACACAAACATGAGGAGTGAATCTGAATGACTCTGGACAGGAGCCCTCTATGTCTCTTAGTGCTGATCCATGTTTCCTTATTCAGCAACATCTGCTTTGAACAGGTGCACAGCCTCTATCTGTGTCACTTCAGAAACGAGTTAGTTTTAATAAAAACAGCTCACGACTTCAGGTGAAATAACTCACAAAGAAATCTGCTATTATTTTGTACTTTTTTCTTTTTCTCTGGGGCACCACAACTGATGGGCCCTGGTGACACTTGCAGCTGACAATACTAAGACAGATGTAGGCATATTTAAGCCACAAGACTTTACCTAAGATTGAGGTCTAGTTCTTTCCTGGGCCCTTTTTTGCCGTTATTATTTGAATGTGTAGTTTTGTCTGAATCACCATAGAAACTAGAGGGATTTGGAGGTCAGCTGAAGAAAATTGCTGACAAATAAAGGCAGAGTGAGAAAACATCTGCTCCAACCTCTTCTTTAAATGGAGTCGTTTTTAGAACAGTGTCAGTCGGCACTGGCTTTATGCATAAATTGGGTTTAACATTATACCAAGGAAATAATACGCACAGATGAAAACCCAAACTCACACACACAGAGGCACAGAGTTGTAGGCAGATGTGAGTGTGCACACACCATCATGCACAGAGAAAGATATTTGGCTGGTGTGTGTGTAGGTATGCATAGTGTTTACTTGCATTACTGTATGTGTGAGAGCATTTGAGTGTTTTCAAGGTCGTCCTGCACTTCTGGGTGCAGTGCTGCACTGTTAGCTGTTTTCTTTTCCTTTTTTCTCTTCAGCAGCTCCACACAGCAGCAGCTCTGGCCGACTCCGCCTTTATTAGGCTGATTAGCTTACAGGACACAGACACACTGCTAACAGAGATATCACTCAGTACTGAGCAGACAGTTAAGGACAGTGCAGCCTCCAGAGAGACACACACATGAGGACAGATGGAGAGCAGGTAAACAGGTAGGCTGGCAGACAGAGAGAGGAGCGAGTGAAGACAGACGGGAGAAATACGCACAAACAGATGTGTAGGCAGGAAGGCAGACAGAGTGTGGCTCGCCCACACAAATAATGAAATGCCTCAAATTCACTAATAAATAAATAATTTCTGAATGTGTGTGTGGGTGTGTGTGTGTGTGTGTGTGTGTGTGTGTGTGTGTGTGTGTGTGTGTGTGTGTTGTGGTCTGCCAGAGCATACTGAGGTAGGCGTACAGTCAGACACAGTGGAGAGGAGACAGAAAGTCGTTTCAGCCAGAGCCTTTGTTTCCTGGCACTAGCCAAAGGCTGGTACTTCCCAGAGCCTCATGATTTTATTTATGAAGTGCTTTTATAAACATTATAATTTTTAAGCCATAGTTTTAGTAACCACATTGCCTAAATCCCTTTTTAATAATTTCAATCTGAGCCATAACTTTGAAGTAATCAACGTCATTCTATACTGCAAAATCTGTAGTCCGTGGCAAATGCAGGATGTTTTAAGACATCTGAGGTGAAAGGTCCTATTCAGAGAATTTTATACTATAAAACGCTGTAATATTTATCACTAGTAGTGGACAAGGCTCTCAGTAGGATATAAATGCATGAAGGATTTAAATGGATCCCTCAATCAGGATACTAATGCTGATTAGAAAACTTTTCTTAAAGCTTCTTCCCAAGGGCGTCTGGGTTTTGTAACAACCACTAAAAGTGCAGAAATGTAGTTGCTGCAAGTGAACAGATATTTCACAATATTTTTGTTTGGGTGGAGATGCCTGATAAAAGCAGGCCTGTGTGAATGTCAGTCCCTGAATGTACCTGAATGGCGACAGCCCGTGTTACCACAGCTCTGAGGTACGGCATTGGCTCCTCTGGTCCCTCCCATTTGTTCTGCCATGTTGAAGGACACTGAAACAGAAACAGGCACAAAAAGAACGGGAATAAAATATATTGAGAGCCATTATGGAGAAACACAAAGCCCAAAAATAAAAGTGTCAGCAAGAAAGTAAATAAACCCTGTTATTTTCACTGTTGACATTCGGTTAGCGAGGTGCTTTAGTCGGGCTGCTGTGTAGTAACATTCCCAGAGAGCCACAGTGAGCAGGACAACTACTTTAAAGGAAAGTAGCTAATGTCTGTTTAAAAAGTTACTACATTTTTACTGCTGCCAGATTTGTGCCTTGGCTAATTCATTTTTACACACAGTCACGAAACCTAAATGGTTCTTCAATTCTTGAACCGAGGTAAATACCCTATCTCGCCCTATACAAGCAGTGTTTCCCATAAATTATCGAGAATATGGCAGCCCGCCATGTACTCATTATTCCTGTGTGCTGTGAGCAGAACCATTTGCAGTGTTATTTGTATTTGCTCTCCTGCAATTGTCCATAAAGTTTGTACTGTCCACGCAAACAGTCAGACCTCATGGTTTCACCTGCAGTTGCCCGTATACCCACAAGTGACAAGAATTCAATGATTCATAGATTGAATGATGTCTGTGGGCAATTCTGCAGAGAAAGTGAAAATAAAATCTTTCCATTTATTTAGATCTACTCTTAAATGTAATCAGTTCTTCCTTGGGTCATGTTCCACTCCCCCACAAACTTCCATGCAGATTGGTTCAGTGAATTTTGTGTAATCTTGCTAAGTAACAAACCATCAAAGGCTGATGAGAACATAACCTCCTTGGTAGAGGTAATTAAGTGATGCCCTGATAGTGAAGTGTGGAATGTGCATAACATGTGACCTCAACTTGACCCCTACCAACGGTGCATGTCATCCCCTTCCCCACCCTTGTTTCCTGTCCCCTCTAACACACAGATAACAATGGAAACGCTGGAGCCTGCAGACTCCTTCCATAAATACATTTAAACACAGTACTGTGTCGTAGCCTAGGAGACCATACACTGTGGTCTCGCTCAGACATAAGTGACAAATGCAATTTGTGTGTGTAGGTGGCAAAAGAACGCTACCCCGAGGAGACAAACTCTGGAGAAAGTTGGTCCGTGTTGCTTTCTCTGTTAAACACTGATCAAAGAGTTGCCTTTCACACACTTTGACACACACACACACACACACGCTTATACGCGCACACAGTGGGAGACCAAAGATTGGGAATTTTGATGTGATATTCAAGTTTTAAGTCATAATGAAACTAATAGGGAATTGATACGTCTCTCAGCTGTGAGTCAACCATTCAGTCAGTCTCCAGCTGTGTGTGTGTGTCACACTTTAGTGTGTGAGGAGATAAATATGAAGGCTTATGTTGTGTTGCTGAAATGTCTATGGTTGAAATACCAATGTCTACTCATGATAGGTTAGACAAGTTAATAATGACAGAAATCTCTAGAATTACCACCCTGCAGTTGTATGCCTCCGCCAACCAGTGCAGTTTTAGTCTACAAACATTTTTCTTCCAGACTCATATGAGGTCACCATGATCTTTGATCTTGAACCACTGAAATTTAATCAGTTAATCTTTGAGCCCAAGATTTGAAGCGATTCCCTAAAGACAGAGTTGAGACAAAAATGTGTTTTATGAGGTCACCGTGACCAAGGTGTTTGACCTCTCAACACCAAATTCTATTCACTTTAGGAGTTCAAGAGAACATTTGTACCAAAATATGAAGAATTTTTTTAAGATATCTTATTCACAAGAATGGGATGGATGGATTGCGACCCAAAAACAATGACTTAGGAAATAGTGACAGAGGACCCATTGAAAATATACCAATTACAATATTAATATATCAGTTTCAAACTAATATTTAGTTTGAAAGTATTTTACTAATTCCAGCTGTATTTGATGAAAACTAAACCTTTTAGGGCTTCTGAGTAGATATATCATCTGCGAACACTCGTTCCAAAATATATTTAGGTTTTGTCTTTGGTAAATTCATACCAATTACACATAGAATATCAGGAGGCATACACGTGTGTGATCTTGTACGGCAGCTCATTTAACTGGTTGAAATAATCGCCATGGTAACTTGCTTCATTTTTTCAAGTACCAAATATGGTTTGCTGGCAAACTAAGGTTCTGTGATAACAAGACTCCTCTGGCCACTTCTTACTTCTGATCCTCAGTTTGCATGAAAAAACAGTCATTAGTGATATAATTAATCCAATTGGCCCAAAAATGTTCACTGACGCCAGAGATTGCTCAACCTTTAATCAAAGAGCCATCCCTGCATCAGTCACCATGTCTTCATATTAATGATCTTTCCACTGACTAAAGGCTGTACTGATATTTATTTCTGTTATGTGGCGCTGCTTACCTCTCTGATGCTTGGGTAGTTTCCAAGTATCTAATTATTTTTTACTGCACAGTTGAGGACAGGGGCAATGGAGCTGATCCCTCCAGAGCAGCGCCTGCCACACTTTTACAATATTATAACTCCAAGAGGTTCATTTTTCCAAATGTATAAATCACATCAGCAGCTCTTTCTGTTCCTCTTCTCTGATTGAAACCAGGCTAATCAGTAATGCTTGGTTAAATCGCGTGTTGTCATATATGTCAGCAGATGTCTATATGTAATCAAGTTTTAAATACACAGCGTCATCTACATTAGAGAACAAATGTCAGACTGTATGGGATTCAATGGTAGAGCAGGAGTAAACCATTAAAATTCTGTGGTCCAGATAGAGAAACTTTCCTCAAGCAAAGTACCAGGAACATCACAATGTCGCATTATGATTCAGTGCAATGTACTTTGAAATATTACGTGCATCACAGACACAGGTCTGACACACATACACACTGACTGTCAAACCAAAATGAGTATAATGCAATTATATTTTAACAATATTTAATGTGAGTTTTCACATTGAACTGGAGGGAGTACTCCAGTTCTATGGAGTACCACTAATGCCCTTTCTCTCATTTCAAATATACAATAAATTAAAAAAAAAAAATTTTAAATGTAAAAAAGTAATTAATTTTGGTAAAATAAAAATTAAAACTGTTAATTAAGTTCTTCTTGTTAACTAATATTCTTTTAACGATTTCCCTCTGATAGCCCCTAATTTCTTGTTCGGGGAGAAAAGTGAGCTCTGGTTTGTCATTTCAGGATTTTAAATCTGGACTGGATTGGAATAGTGTTATTTCACATTGTTGTCTTCAACAATTGCCACAGTCTCGGAACATATGAGATATACTGGTTTTGAACTGCCTGTTTAAAAAGAAAATATAAGAGTCTGATGAGTCTTGAGTAAAATGTCCTCCTTAGAATACCTATTCATATTTATTTATTTAAAAAGTTCAAATATTTATATAATATTTATTATTGCTCAAAATATGTCTGCTATGATGGATACTGGAGAATGGTATTATTATAAAATGTGCAATGTTGAGTTCTGACACACAGAAGCATTCGGCAAGAGAAGAGCTTTACTCTATTCTAATGCTAATTAGTGTTGGAAATAAAGAGTCTCACAGCATAGCACTGATAAACTCATACAAAAGTTCATACGAAACAATTATTTTCCCAACCGAGTCAAGATAAATTTATATTACTTCATTTCACTTTGTCACTGTGAGGTCTCTTCTTTCTAAGTGAGAAGAAAGTGGCTTCTTGTGTCGTCGTTTTGACACTGATGTAAAACTTTGCCTATCAGGGCCACAAAAGTCATTCGTTTTTAAACTGTGCTGCTAGTGAACTTAGTTTGTGTTAAGGATTTGGTGGTTTGGCAAAATGTACAGAAGCATCATCAAAGATAAGAGCTGCTGCAGCTTTTTCCAGGGTTACATGATGTTTTCAGCCAATGATATGATATAATAATAATATACTTTTTTACATACTGTGATTTGCAGAAATATTTATTATCTGGGAGAAGCAAATTTTCAGCCTGAACTAATATTTATGTACCATAATTAATCATCTTAATTTATAAAATGTTAATGTCGTACTGAACTAAAAAAACATTTGCTTGATTATCAAACAGCTCATTGAAATGTAGCATTTTGACTAAGTCCGAAACAGACAGAGGGAATATTTTAAAATGGATCCTAGAAATGATCATAAGGAGAGAAGCTGTGCTCACTACGTTGGGTTATGGGAAGTGGTTCATCAGATGAATTCAATGGGGGAAAGAGGAAATAAGAGCTCATCTGTTTTATATACTGGGCTGTTACCTAGGTCAGCCATACTGCACTACAAGGTGTCCTCATTTGTGGAAACTCATAACAGATGGACACTTAACGCAGAAATATGGAAATCATACATTTTTTATATCTCCTTTGGTTGATGTGAGTTCACTGGGTTCACTGTGACCGTGGGTTCTGATTTAATGTGGTGGGTATAGAGTTGATTAGAGTGACTGTATGGTTGTGGTGTTATTATGTAAAAACATAATTATTTCTGTTTTTCTTTAGTTTCACACATGAATAATTTTCTTTAATTTAAAACATTATAGTGGATTACATTTTGGTGAACTGCATTTGTCTGTTACATAGGTCAAGCAGGTTATGTTTTCACCCTTGTCTGTCTGTTTGTTGATTTATTTGTCAGCATGCGTACTCAAAAACTACTAAAATTGATTTACACCAAACATGGCGGAGGGATGGAGCCTGAGCCTGGGAATAATCCAGTACATTTACACTTCAGATCCAGAAAAATCTGATATATTTATGCAGATCAGGATCTATGGGTGAATTTGGTGTAGATCCACAGAATAGTCCTTATTCAGAGGAATGTTTGGCCTTGGTTGAGTTGAGATTTTGCATATAATGTCCATTATATGTTTTGGTTTTGCTTATATTTGTTAAATGAAAAGAAGCATGGTAAGAAGCAGGGTAAAAATACCCACAACACAGTATCGTAATATTGAGACACTTGAGGAGACGTCTTCGAATGCCAGGTGTGTGAAGTGATTGCACCGTGATTGCTGATATGTACAAGTCAATTCTTTGAAGCCTATGTTTGCCTGCACCTGGGGAATCAACCTTAATACAGTGAGGTGAACTTTTACACACACCTCTTTAGCGAGATTAAAATTAGACAGATCTGATCATTGTTTTATGATGATGTGAAACATCTTGTAAGTCACTTGTGATTCAACATATTTCCTCCATTTTGGCTCTTTGATTTTGCAGACGGACACAGTAAGGCAGTGAATAAGTGGTTGAAAGTCAATCTCCCTGTTTAACTTTATATTCACAATTTGATATTAAATGTTTCCCACTGTATATACCACAAACACAAAGCAGCATGTTTATATTTTCAGCGGCTCCCTCTTCTTACCTCTTGATTGAGCAAGGCAGTGGCCAGTTTCTGGACTTCAGGAGTCAGCAGCTGTGTCCCTCTGATGACCTTGCTCAGTGCAGCCAGGGATTTGTGGATACTCTGTGAAAACACTTGCATATTATTTCATATTCTATGGCAAAGTTTGAGGGGATGTGTAGCTGCAGAGTCATTAATCATTTGATTGCAGAGTTGTCGTTCCTATGACTAAATGTCTGATTTAATTTTATTTTTCACACTAATTTTATGATTCACACTCATCTCATGCATCTTCATGAAGCAAAGCCCACTTTCCATCATTCTTACCATTTTTATAGATCTATCTCATTTATATAACAAGGTACACACTATTATATTTGATGACAGCCACAAATGGTAAGTGAGCACAACCCACAGATAATTAACTTTTTATAATATCATTTTTATAATTCAAAATTATACAATCATACAAATCTAAAGAATATGTATTTTTAGCAAACCTGGACTAAGCGGATAGCATTGAACTGCTCCAGAGCGATGAATGACAAGACTGGTGACCCATGACCCTCCGCAGGCGGCGCCACCTTCTGATGGATCAGTGTAGAGCCCTGATAGAAGGTCAATGGACAGAGAGCACATTAGCACCATGACCACACAGTGGATAGATACTGTATAATGATGGATAGAGTGGGCCAGCGAGAGATATGAAACTGTCATGTAAAAATACGTAATCTTACCAGACTGACACTGAATTTTAATAAGGGAGAACATTTCTTTTACTCAAGAAACATAAATACTGTACTTGGTCCTTTCACAACAAGAAGATGTAACCAAACAGGAAACTGTTTCTCTCTGTCTCCAGAGTAAACCAAGAGGACAATTTGTTAACATTAGTTACCACAGAAATCTACTGAAGGTACACCAAGTGTTTATGAAAACAGAGGAACACAAATGTAGATATTCTGTTGTATTATGTTGCAGATATCGCACTCTGTACTCGCACCCTATTTTGTTTTCCCACACAAATGCTCAGCAAGCGGCAAAGGAGGAAGGAGGGGGAGAGGAATGGAGGGTGTGTTGGATAGAGGAGTGGAGACAATGGAAAGTGAGAGATGAATAAGACGTAAAAAAAAAGCTGCTGGGGTGTTATTCAGCTTGTCTACGGCTCCGCTATTGTCTCTATTCAAAAATGTGACTAAACAGCCAAATAAACACTTTCCGCTGTCTCATGAGTCTCGCCTCCATCCAGACTGAATACAGATTTACCAAAATAAAGACAATAATTTCTACATACACACAGTGTATACACACATACACACATGCAAATGCATCCAAAAAAATACACCAAGTCACACACACACACACACACACACACACACACACACACACACACACACACACACACACACACACACACACACACACACACACACACACACACAGTGTATACAGTATCACAGACTGTATATAAAAATGGATAGTATGACTGCTCCCCAGAGGTAAAAGAAAACCATTTTGATCGCCACCTGGTGGCTGGCTGCAGTAGAGGTCATAGACCCTCCTCCTTCATGTTAGTGGATGGGACATGGAACAAACTAAAAAGTCAAAGTAAACATCAAATTGTTTCTCAGGGATGGTTTCTGTAATTTTAGTTGTTATCACACTGTTGTTTGTTCAAGTGTTTATTTCCCCGATAAGATCGGTAATAATTAGCGATCAGATGCGATTAAAACAGGGTGAAATGTCATTGAAGAGATGAGACTGACCCGAGATTGGTCAAACTTGTGTTTCAAAGGGAACTCACTACCACAGCTCCATTCCCACGATCACTACCGCGCAGACTCTGGCTCCAAATGTGCAAAATGTCAGCATTCGTTTCCTAGATATTTTGCCTTCATTTCTCGATAGTAGGAGGATATGGAGACCCGCCATCCATCTCTATATACAGTCTATGGTACACAATCATACAGATGTGCACTGACATGAACATTAACCATCATACACTCATGATGAACATGCACAAACACGAGAGCTCAAGCTCCACATTCTGGCAACAAATATCCACTGAAAGTCCAACAAGGAGTTCACTGACAACAAAGGGCCCGTTAATTGAAAGCAGCCAGACATGGATTGTGATCTATGGGAGAGCTAGCTGGTGATACAGTGAAAACCATTAATCATTCAATCATTCCCCTTTCAGTAAACAGGAAATAAAACTGTGCCTGCGAGGGACGGAGAATATAAGTCAGAGAGGGGGAGAGAGAAAGAGAGGAATAGGCACACATGAGAGAGGGAAGGGAGAGCAAGAAGGTTCGTAATTTACAGCATGAGAGTGAATATAAGAGCGGCAGAGTAAGGCAACAGGAATATGGTGGCTAAATTATTTAATGTAGAGGTAGATGTCCTTTTGATTTGAAAGGTGCTGGTCTCCAGGCAACCACACATGGTAGAGCTACGTGGCCCGAGCAAGCCGGTGGCTATCGTACAGCGTGCTCAATTAGACTCTACTAATTTCCAATTAGCTTTCACAGCATTTAATTTAGATTAGTTGCTGCTGCACGGGCAATGTAAAAACATGATTTTGAAAACAAATAAAGACTCGTGTGGAACTATCAAAGAATACAAAGAAGTAAAGAGGAGGGAAAATCGAACAGTGTTTTTCCTCCTATTCAAGTGTAAACACTCAGGTAGTGTGAGTTGTATGACCAAATGGCTGAGAATACGTAGGTATTTAGCAAATATTAGAGATTTGGACAGCAAAAGCAAAGAGAAGAGAGAAATGAATATATGATCTCCAGCAATCTTGACACAGAGAGATCTTTATAGCAGTTTAATCAATCTATCAGGCAGGGCTACAGGACAATTAAATAATATCATTAATTATCACAATATAATTTAAATTAATAGCAATATACCAAAAGTCCAAAATAAATCGATGTATTGCTTATGCATTAGCATCGTTGATGTACCTCAGATTTGTGAAATGTTTTGCTGTTTATCAAATGTTGGTCATTGTTAAAAACCTCCACCTTCACTCAGAAAAAACTTTAAACCTAACAGAAATATAAATGTGACATATATCACGATTATTATCGATATCAACTGATATGAACCTTTTATCTTGATTACATTTTTGGTCATATCACCCAGCCCCACATTTAGGATTGACATGATAGAGTTTGAGGTTTTGACCGCATCAGTTAATGGATTTGATCTCCAGGAATCTTAACACTGCGTTCCTGTGATTCCAATTCTAATTTCATGGCATGAGGTCAAGAGTCATGGAGGAGACACCAGGAGACCTTTATAACAGAACATGATGAAATGCAGTTCAAATTGATAGAGAAAGCTTTGGAGAGTGGTCTGCAGAATTTACATAAATGTAAGAACAGTTTGTGATCTCTCATCTTAGAGAAAGAAAGAGTAAAAAAAAAATAAACAGAAAAAATAAAGAACTGACCTGGTTGATTTTCTTCCATAAGTTGAGGACAGGTGAAAGTCCATTCGACCAGAGTTCCCTGTCAAACTTGGACCCAGTTGCTACTGGGCGGCTCAGGACACGCAGCTGGGAAATCACCTGTGAAGAAAATCAGATATAAACAAAAGCAAATTGTCCAACTAAACAAAAGTGTTATAGACAAAAAGAATAAATGTGTCTGTTGCATGCATACTGGTAAAAAGTTGCCCCAAAATAAATCTAGATGTCCATATTGTTGACAACTTGCTTCATATAATTAAGACAGGGATTATCATAAAAAGATACATTTGCAACATCACACTTCTGTGAAATCTTATGTCTTCTGTAAAAAATAATTAAATGGAATAAATACGCACTTTTACAAATTTTAGCAAATTTTACCCAAACACAAAAAAAAGTTATACAAAAAAATTACTATTAGCTCTGGAAACCCTGATAACAAATATCTACATATCTGGTGGCTACACTCTCTCACTGTTTCAGGTCTGGAAATATTAGTGTAAAAAGGTCCAGAACCCAAACACATCTCCTATCAGCACCTTACACACCTTATCAAACATGCTTAGCTTTTATCTAGACACAGTGAGTGTGTGCGTTTGTGCAGTTGTGTGTGACTCTGTGTGTGTGTATGTTGTGCGGGAGGCAAAGTGTCTGATAAATGGCTTTCATTCGGTCCAGGAGAACTCTTTACTAACACCTGCTTTATCTTCCCTGCTCAGGAGGGCAGGGACACTTTGTGTGTGTGTGTGTGTGTGTGTGTGTGTGTGTGTGTGTGTGTGTGTGTGTGTGTGTGTGTGTGTGTGTGTGTGTGTGTGTGTGTGTGTAAGTAAATGTATGCAGGTTTTTATGGAAGAGAGAGAGAGAGCGAGAGGAAGAAAGAAAGGGGGAGGGAAGGATAAAAACAGATAGCTAATCTAGAACTTCATCCTGATGAATAAATGGGAGCAGCTGAGATGGTGATTTGAAATACATTGGGGTTCAAATGTATTTAAAAGATATTAAGATTTATTCTTATCTCAACCAGCGACGAACAGGCAGAGGCTGCATTTACTGTCATACCCGACTGGAAAGTGAAATGTTACCAGACAATGTCTCTGTGCAAGGAAGTCCGTTTTAATCTGACTGGGTGCAGTCAAATGAGGTGAAGCTTTTACTTTAAATCAGTGTAATCCAGGACTGTGGATCAGAGTTTTTAATCAGAGGAATATTTCACATGGTCTTAGTCAAGATGATGTTCAATGAAAACAACTACAGAGCATTTTGCCATTATGGATATAGGATAAGCATGAAATAGGGAGAGAAAGCGAGGAAGATTCGCAGGAAAGGGCGAGGCGGGAACTGAACCGGCAACCGCTGCAGGAGGCTATGTGGGCCGCCTGCGCTACCACATGAGCTAGTGGGCGCTACTGAGCAGAATATTGATGCTACTATACCAAAATATATGAACTGAATATAAGCACAATGAGAGATTTATTCAAAATACACTTTATGGTTGAGCAATTGCTTATTGACTTACCTTATGATAAAATGCCAATGATAGATTTCCACTTTTGAGTTTCTACTTTTCTACTACATGCTCATGTCACTCATCTCTAATCACAATCTCATCATCATGACATTAGCTGTGTCCCAATTCAGGGGCTGCCTCCTTCTATGCGGCCCCTTAGAACACGAGGGCTGGGCCAAAATGAGATGGGATGGTCTACAGAGGATTTCTCTGATCACATGTCCTACACTTGTCCCGCCCTTAGTACTGTCACAAAGTAACAGAGCTGAAGTTCCAACACGACGAGAAAGTTTGAATGCCCCTTTTTTAACACGTGTACCATTAGCTGTTCGGTTGCTTAGGTCTGATACTTAAGGATTGGATGTCTCGACGCTTGCCAGCGCCATTTCCTCGGTTCGTCAAAGAAGCGCAATCAATCCTGGGATAGGTTGGCCCGAGAGAGATCCTACCGTTGGAGCCTGGGTTTCACGAGGTGGAACAACACATTTGTTGGCCACATTTAGAGGAGACAGTCTAGTCGTGCCACTGTGATACTATCGTTCTTCAATCGCAGCCTCTGAAGGATGCAGCCCCTGAGTAAAGGCACAGCTAGTGAGTCTGTTAGTGCAAGAGAATCCTCTCTTTATATTTCAGACCATTCTGCCCCATCAATAAACTCATCATATATTTTTAAATGACATCCACCAAAACCAGTGATTATCCCACTGTGGTTAAGTGCCCAACCCACAAACAGCCTTTGGGGAGAGAGAAGGCCATGAAGGGGGGAAATGGGGGGTGACAGAGAGAGAGAGAAAGAAAGAGCATGAAAGTGAATGACAAATGACAGTCCGGGGGAGAAAGAGACAATGACATATGGGGGAGATAGGAGGAGAGACACACACGGACATTTGTGGGAGTTGTGTGGATGACACTAGGTTGGTGGTTCCTGTGATCAGTCGACCACACTGACAATATGAATGGACAAAAATGCATTAACACCCACACAGGGACTACACACACAAGCTGTAATGTTCTGTATGGTTGCTGATGATAATTACACAGCAAAACACATACAACACAAAACGACCACCTTATTTTTAGTTCCGTGAGCAGCTCTATTATGAAAGCAGTGATTTTGCTCTTGTTATTCAGTAAATACTGTGTGTTACATCGAGTGTGAATCATGCTAGAGACAAACAAGAGGTTGGTTTCAATAACTGAGCAGAGCAGTCAGCCGCCTTTTACTTTTCATCCTGTTCCTCTTCCATATTGTGTTTATACCTTCGATCCATTTCTTTTGTTGCAATCTCTCTCTTACACGCCCACACAAAAACACATGACAACACAAACACACACACACACACACACAACCATGGCATTGACTGAACACATTTGACATATGTGTGAGACTGTTGCGTTGAGTTTCATCAGAATCTGCAGTGGTCATCAACACAAACTCGCACACACACACACACACACACGCGCGCGCGCGCACGCACACGCACACACACACACACACAGTATTGATACTACGTTGCTTAACTTAGTTTCCCTGCCTCTAATCCACGGCCCCTCAACTTTCTTGCGCATAACCCCGATTCTGTGTTCTGATTGAAACCTAATATGTAGAAGGGGCATCTATAATTCTCTTCTTCATTTTATATGACACTCATATGAATATATACTATTCAGATACATTGAAACAGGTAACTGGTTTTCTTGTTATAGCTGATCTGTGTATAAATCCTGGAGGTTACACGTGCCCCATTTAAACAAATCCATGTTTAGAAATCCTCTCTAACCTACACATCTAACCACAACCTCTTTACCAATAACAGTCTCTAAACAGATCATCTTTTTCATTTTCGGCAGACTGTTGAACATTGCACTGTACTGTAAGATATATTACTGCTGCAGTCTACACATTTTAAAATCGATTGACGCAACACCACATATTGACAATAATAATACAACCTTGACAACGATAAAAGCAGACATGATCTCCACTGTGATGGATTACCCATCTGAACCTGCCTTCACGTCTCTGCAAGGTGAATTTTAGTTCGTAGTGAAGTAAATTGAAACGGATGTCTGCCTGGTATAATGCTTTAACCTTAAATTGAAGTCCTGACCCTACAATAAACTGCTTTCATGTCTCCAGAATGGAGGGGACTGCTGGCAACATGACTGTGGCTATGTGGGTTTGTTTAAAGGATACACGCACACATATGTATAAAGTCACACAGTCCAACACAAACACACAGACACACAAAGATAATGTCATAGAGTGTAGCAACAGGTTTCAACTGTAATCTGGTAGAATAATCACTTCTATAATTCGAGTATTTAGGAGTTGAATTGACACAGAATGGCTGCCAGAGTAAAAGACTGAGACTTCAGTTTTGGCAGGAACTGCTTGTTTGACCTGACTCAATTAGTGGAGCTCTGTTTAAAGCTTTATAAATTGGAGAACACCAGTGTGTGTAGAGGGCAGCTTCACTTGCTGATACACAGGGTCAGTCAGTATAACTTAATAGGCCTTATTCTGACCTGTTATTAACATCTGTTCTGAAATATCTGATCAGCTCTGATCACACCAGGTTTCAAAATGCATCCTGAATGTGACTCTTGTGACCAAATCTCACTTCCCTGCTCTATTTGCACTGTTCGAAAAGGTCAAATGATGTTGTTTTGAACCAGTCTGACTTTACAGATGTGTCCATTGTCACTGTCACTGTATGTGTGTGTGTGTCAGTACGAGCTGAGTGAATCATCAAGATTTGTGCAGGTGTGTGTGTGTGTGTGTGTGTGTGTGTGTGTGTGTGCAGTTGCACCTGGGAGCTGATGATTCTTTGGGAAGATCTCTCTATGTTGGCAGGCAGACCAAAGAATGCAGGTCTGTCGTCCTCTGGGAGATGCTCTATCATGCTGCGGTAGTCCTGAGAAGACACACAGACACATGCAGGTCACACACAGAGATGTTTAGGTCTCGTAACATAGATACGAAGAGTAAGAGTGAAAGGGAGATGTAAATATGATGTCATGGTTCTCAGACAATAGACAACCCTACAACAGTGTTACATTTCCATGCAAAATCTGCTACAGACCTGCAGGTAGTTTGGTATTGTCTTTAATTAGTTGTGTTGTTAGATCCTTATTTTGTAAAAACATTCACTTGGCACAAAAAAAGACTACAATTCCAAAATATAGATTTTCTTTTTGGCTTATTTAAAAAATGATCTCTCAGTGGCTGTGCAGTATGCTAACATACTCTTAATGGGACTTCAAATGACCAGGCATCTGATAAACTGTTGTAGGTATATATGCCCACATATTTGTTAAGTCTATACTAAGCTACATTCACAGAATATAAACTATATGCACAACAATACAAAAGCAACACAAATCGAGGAAAAAAATCACATATATTTGTAGTTGCTACTTTATAAACTAACTTAAAATGAAGCTAACACAAGACAGGCTAATGAAATTTCGATACAATGCAAAACACAAACACTAAATCCAGTCGATGGGGAGCTTTAATTGATTACCATTGTTTTTTCCTTTTTGCCAATGCACTTGGGACTATTAGGGTGTGCATACATGACATTGCACCTTAACTATTCAGTATAACAAGAGAGTAGTGCTTGTTTTTTGCTCTGTATCTCGAATTAATTCCTCTAACATGTTTAGGAGCCCTACGACACCTCTGCCTGCAACGCTTAATAAGGTTCGTTGCTTTCTAACTGTGTGTTACGCCACTATGTCATCCTGACAACCTACCAATATGCTGCAAGAAGCTGGGAGGCTGATCTGAGGGGGAAGGAAGCGCATTCCTCCGCTGCTCTTCCTCTGAGCAGCTGAGAGGGAGGATGAGAGGAGTCGTGCTGAGAAGAACTGCTCCAGGTAAGAACGTAGGATGCGGAGGTCAGAGGGGTTGTCGATGCGTCCGCCGTAGATGGCACTCTCCAGCAGGCCGTGGACAAACTCCCACTGGAAGGATTTACCACCTTGGAAGTACCAAGACAACACAGGTACACGTAGAAAGCTATAATCATGTGTAATGACAGAACAGCTGTGCTAACATGCACACATGCATACTCAGAAAGGAAAGGAGACAGAACAGAGGGTACGTGGGCACGTATATACAACAGGCATTGAAATGCAAATGCTGACTTTTTCAGGTCATGCTCTATCACGGGTGGTGTTCATATAAGAGGTTAATGATTGACAACTCCACAGATTCCACTTTTCATTACCATGTGTGTGGTGTTGAGATAAACTACTGAGCAGGTCTGTCCACTGCATTGGGATCAGTTACCAGCTCTCTTACCTTCAAAAAGACTGTCAATGATCTCAAATCCAGCGCGGAGGTCCGACATGGAAAACTCATAGAACTTAGTCCAACCCTGGCAAAAGCAGAGAGGAGGGGAAATAAATACAATTACAATACATTCATGTCACTGCTGGCATGAGTGTTATTTTTAGAGTTTGAAAACCACCGAGTTACAGATGGCGTTCAGAATCTTCAGAGTTCTTCCTTCACCTCCATTTCTTGTCAACCTTATAACAATGGTATAAGTGAAGCCTTAAATGAACCTTAAACCATGTTTGCAATTTTTTCTTTAGCTGTTGTGAGGCCTTTGGGTCCGGACTTTCTCCGAACTGTCTTTCACATATGCGCGCTTATGAAGTCACGTGTTTTTGTTCAGAGCACATTGACAAGGTCATCCCTTATCACCATAAATTTGTATTGTTGTATTCAGTGTAGCATCATCACATGTCAGGAATGTCAATGCGCCTACTTGATCTATTTGAATTTTCTTGACATTATCCTCCTGTATTCTCACATGGTCTCACTTTGACATCCAGAGAATGTCCAGGGCCTCTCACTTGAAAATTTGCGTTCTCGAACACAGCCCCTCCAGGTTATTACAGGTGAATATCCAGAACTCAGTGCATGTCTGAAAACAGTTTATCTTGGAGTACACAGACCTGAGAGGGTAAAGGTACCTGTATACTGTTTAGAAGGGGAAAACTCTACTAGCTGTAGAGTGAAGCCTACTGCATATTACCAACTAATTACCATTCACAGTCACAATCTTTACTGCATCTAGTCAGCAGCGAAACTGAAACGCATCCTTGTGTTTGTGCCTGTACTTAGTGCTGACCACTGGTGATTCGATCACTCAGGATGAATGTAACAGTAATTCCAGGTCTGAACCTTTAAATTAAGTTTTTTTTACACAGGCATACAAAAAGTATGACAACACGGAGAGAATAAATTAGAAATTGGATGGAGGACAGTGGATGAAGCGAGGAAAGGAGTGAGTAATGGTGGATGAAAGGAGCTGTGACTGTTTCAGTAATGAGACGATCATGTTTTTCGAACAGACACCACATTACAATCGCAAATGACAACACTTACCAGACATTCAGTGATTAAGAGAAAGAAAAAGAAAGAGAGATGGTGGTCGGGAGGGATACTGGTCAAATAAAAATTAGGGGACAGAGAAGTAAGCAGAGAGAATATAGAGAAGGAAGAACAGGACCACAGACCCCTGTGAGATTTACAAGACACCTAAATGCTGTATGTTATGTGGGTCTACATTGTCCTGTTGGGCAATACATTTTTATTTATTTTTCTCGAAAAACAACTCTGAAGTGGGGGCAATGATTAAGGGAGAGCATTGGGACAGAGCCTGAGGACATAGGAGAGACAGCGAGAGAAGAAACTAGAGTACATAAGTTGAAGCAATTTAATTAGAAATACATGTTCTATGCTACAGTTCTGCCTTGGGTTCTCTGGTTTACTGGGAGGGTTCTGATTGTTTGTTGGTAAGCACCCCCCCGGAAAAAAATTTCCTGCTGTAACTGCAAACATTTCTTATAACTCGATTAGACAATTTGACCGCTCCATGGCATCACTGCTGTACACACACACACACACACACACACACACACACACACACACACACACACACACACACACACACACACACACACACACACACACACACACACACACACACACACACACACACACACACACACACACACACAAATGAGTCCCAGTGCAGCATAAGACTCTGCCACACACTGGCATGCTTGTAAAAGGAGCTGTTAAAGTTGACAAGAGAAAACATGACACAGCAAACAGCAGCAAGAAGCAAGTAATTACAGGTGCAACCACATCTTCTATCGCCTGTGTAAAAATGTGTCCATATCTCTTTCTAACGATGCTCAATGACAAGCAAAACAGCACTGATATTACGTGTACTTTGACTTTTTTAGTTTAGTCCATGGCCCATCCACTAACATGGAGGAGGCAGGGGTTAATGACCTATACTGCAGCCAGCCACCAGGAAGCAATCACAATGATTTGGCTTCACTTTCGGGAACTGCTCATCTTATATACAGTCTATACTTCCTAGAGGTTATGTTGTATGAACACATGGCGAGAAAGAAAAATGTGATTATGTGTTTTTTCTAGATTTTGAGGGGACAAGCTACGAGTGGATATCAGATGTCAATGTTTGCCTAAAGACAATGTGTCCGTTTGTATTTGGTAGAAGTGAGTGCTCGCTAACTATATAATACGCTGGACATCATAAGGCAGTTCTGTAAAGTACCACTTTGTTTAGAAAACATTCAAACAAACCCTTCCATGCTTCTGTTACTCACTGCACAATATGAAGGCAGCACCACACTGACTTACTAAAATAAGGAGATACATTATGTCTAAACAAACTCGTTAGTACAATATGTCATGCTGTGTTTACTGTTGTTCTGGACAGCCACAGTCCAAAGCAGGTTGAAAATCCTGCTGTCATACAGAGTGGTGAGCTCTGATAATGGTTTTAACATGGAGATAACTCAGTTTTTAGATAGTCCCTGTTCTTACATGTTGCCGAGCAGGCAAAATAACTGCAAAAGCTTAGATTTACAGTTGCACACACACAAACATAGCCATACACACACGTACACACACGTACGCGCACCAATAATTCTTTCAGTGGCACAACATAATGAGGAAACTCGTTTTTTATGCTGGTCAGTTAGGACAAAGATCATTGATGCGAAGAGTAAGAGGTACTTTTTCCTTTACCCTTTCAGTAGATGTCCAAACATACAGACTGTGACTTTTACTGTGCTGTGAAAAGACACGAAACTGAATATCATTTTAGAATTTTTGTCAGAACCAGGAACCTGATGGGCCACTGCACTCAAATGTACTGTATATGTATAGATTTATACAATGAACATCAAAATTAACTTCCACAATTATTTACCTGGGTGTTACCAGCAAGATCATGTACTGCACATGTGACTAAATACAGCTTACATGTAAAAATACCAAGAAGCTTCAGCACGATATTTAAGCGCATTGTCATTCTTTTTGATATAATGCATATGTACAAAAGTAAGTACGTATGACAGCAGCTAATGCTCATAGCATTCAGGTTGAAGTTCTACGTAATCCAGTAGCAGTACAGTTCAAGAAAAGGAGCTGATTTGATTGTTTTTTTGTGGATTTTGGTTCTGCTTCAAATGTTCCTTTCCTCCTTTAAACCTACAGCATAGTTTGGATTTATTGTCCTGAGATGAAACTGTAGAGCTATGACCAGTTTGGTTCATATTGGTGTGTTGGTGTATTTTACCTGTGGTATGTAGTTGCGTCTCTCTTGGCAGACAGCATGGAACCAGGCCAGACAGAACAGAGACTGAGCTCTGGCCAGGACGCCTCCTAAATACAAACAATCGACAGCATGTCACAACCCGACTAATGACAATAATCAATCAATTATCACAGTGTCTTTGTTTTACAATCAGTAAGAGAAGTTACTTATTTGTAATTATTCATCAACACACTGTTTTCTGTTAGAGTTCTTGAAACTTAGGGGATGCTTAGCTGTTTCTGCTTTTTAGAAATCTCAAAACTGACTGACAAAGAAGATACATTGAGATGTGGGATGAACTGGAGAAGAGAAGAGAAGAGAAGAGAAAGAGAACGAGAAAGAGAAAGAAAAGAGAAGAGAAAGAGAAAGAGAAAGAGAAAGAGAAAGCAAAAGAGAAGGAGAAAGGGAAAGAAAAAGAGAAAGAAAAAGAGAAGAGAAGAGAAGAGAAGAGAAAGAGAAAGAGAAGGAGAAAGGGAAAGAAAAAGAGAAAGAGAAAGAAAAAGAAAAAGAGAAGAGAAGAGAAGAGAAGAGAAGAGAAAGAGAAGGAGAAAGGGAAAGAAAAAGAGAAGAGAAGAGAAGAGAAGAGAAGAGAAGAGAAGAGGAAAGAATTGACAACCTTTACTGATCTGCTCAGGAGTCCATGACTCATACGTCCTCAGCAGATTCTTCTTCAACCCAGGAGGAGCCTGAGATGGGAAAAGAAAGGGGGATTAGATATACAGACAGGGAGAGTTGAGGGAGGGTAAGTGGGGGGAGTCCAGGTGACTACAAGGACACAGAAGCTATGACACAATCAGCATCCCAAGTTTTGGGTTGTTGGGGACATATTAAAATGAAATAGTAAAATATTTCTCCCATCCATCTGTAATCTGTGCTCCATGGATGATGAATGACAGCAAAACAAATGGAGTTGTCTCCACCATGCTGAATCGGTTTGACTTCACAAACAGCAGTTACACTGCAGGCCAGCTGTAAAGGTGTGCAACTGTTTCATGTGAGCTTCCATCATTGGGAGGCTGTGAGAATTTTGAATCATAAAATCCGAACATCACCAAGTGATCCCCTTAATCAACCATGTGTGCCTGGCAAGACAAGAGAGAAGGTGTGAAAGCCTTTCAGGGTTTGTGTCATGTTGATTCTGTTCAGTCTGCTTTGTGTTCTGTGTTTCTAAGTCAAAGGACCAGCAAATATTGGATCACATAAAAAAGCATTTCTCTTATTCCAAAATTCTCATTTTACAGTAACAAAATATTAGACTGGTCTGACAATGTGGAGAAACTGGATTAGCAGAGAGGAAGGAAGAGAAATCATATAAAGAGAGGGAAGTCCTTCTCTGAATGCAAAAGACAAGTTGATGTTTAGGTCACTTGGATCAAACCATTAGTGTCAGAGAGCTACAAGGAAATCCTATTAACACACTGTAAAAGCATTGTTTGGTCAGGGATGGACACTCAATAACAATTATACCCAGGACCGGCGCGTGCACTTCTGCCGCCCCAGGCGGGAAAAAATTATACCGCCCCTCTTTTTGCAACGTACCATTCCAGCAACAACACACAAACGGCAATATGCCATACACATAAAGTGCTAGTGCATTAGATCAGTGCAATCTAGGGCAACGCTAGTAAGCTCAAAGTGCCAACAGTATTAAAGTATGCATGATGCAATATGCATGCATTTTGCGGATCCATATCATGAATCAAGGCAGCACATATAACTACTTTTCAAATAATCTAATTTAAATAACAAATAATACCAGTGCAAGTCTCTCCTACTTTGTTCTGTTTTTTATTGGGATGGTTATGATGTAGGTGACAAACTTATGATCATGTATTTAGTTATTAATCGATGGTGTTGGATCATGAATCCGGATCCTCGTTCACTTTAACACTGAGTCCTGACTGCATGCGTTGTACTGAGCCGTAAAATACTGACGACTAATTATTCATGATGTTTAAATGCAGCCTCATACACTCTGGAGCAAATCAAACAAACTCTAAGTTACTTCATGTACTGATCAGGTCCTGATAACTAGTGATGAGTGTTTATTAGTTAAAGTGAGAGCAGGTCAGAGTGGAGGAGGACACAGGAACAAACCAACCTTCTGAACTTTGTGCAGATGTGGAGAAACTCTGTGTTTCCACTGTTCTTCAACAAACTCACTGACCGGCTGCTTCACGCCAACGCTCCTCTGATCTCACTGTGTCCCTCTGAGCGAGTGAGTGGGGCCGCTGCCCGGGGCCTGTGTGTGTGTACGTGCAGGACACACACACATTTTCTCTCGCTCCCGGGGTTTCACATGATGGCCCATATGATGATGACTCAAAAAAACGTGAGCAGCGTTCACTCTCGCTTGTAAACTGATTTGTTCAGTTCAGAGTTTCGCCTAGTTCGCCTCTATGGACGCGCCGGCAGTGATTATACCACAGTGATGAATAGAACCACAGCCCATTACAGAGAATGATGTCTGTGTTCTTTTATATGAACTAAATCCTTCAGTGACAGTGATAGAGTGTATGAATCTGTATACAAATTCAGCCTTTTCCTACTGCCTGAGACAAGATGTTGTTCCTCTGAAAATGATATTTATCAAACTGTGCAAATGAACAAACACAATATATATATATATATTTCTCTGTTCATTTGACCCATCTGTCAACAATATGCTCTTTCTATGATACAAACAATGAGTATATGTTGAGATCAGTTCACACATTTTTAGCTTTGCTTAACATTTGGTAGCTCCATCTGGAGGTTTTGATAACACACACAGTCCATAATGAATATGTACTAAATTTGCCAGATTCACTACATATGTTATCAAGTGTAGTGGATTAAACGTATTTGCAAGGCGCAAACCTTTTTTAATATCGCACATCCCCAGACCGTCTGAATTTAACTTGTTTCAGCAGCTGCAGAACAGTTTCACCTTATGCATCAGTGAGTGTTTTCACCCGTAACAATTAAAACTAACAGATACCCGTTTCTTCACTTTTTTTATCTCACATGAAGTAACTGGATTCTAGTTTGGTGCTTTTTTTCATTGGAAATACATTTGTTCAATTTCATATTTGCTCTACGAAGAACTCGGAGCTGTTGGTGTACGGTACACTGCCAGCTGTAATAAAGAGGCACTAAACATACTAACTGTCTGAAGCTTCAACACAAAACTGCAAACAGGAGTTGAGTGTGTTGTATAGGGGAAAGCTATAGTGGTTTGTATATTACTGTTTTGAACTAATAACTTTTTTATAATATTTGATCACTTGTATCTTTGTGAAATGTGTTGTACGAGAGGCGTGGTGTAGGATCTGACATCTTGTGTGTGTGTGGTGGTTGTAGCATGCAATGTCATGTGCCCTAAGCTCACATTTATTACTATTAACACTACTATTGCAAAGGACTGTTAATCTTAGTTTTGACAGATTAGCGATTCATATTTTCTTTTCTTGCAGTCAAGGAATGATATATCACAGTGCCTTGGTTACCACTGGGGGATGCATTCAGGATGTGTGTGCTTACTTATAAAGAATGTCAGTAAGTTTTCGCCCATAAGAGTGTGTGTGTGTGTGTGTGTGTGTGTGTGTGTGTGTGTGTGTGTGTATCAGAGAGAAACAGAGACATTTAGGGATAGGCTGTTTGTGCAGCATGCTTGGCTGCTGAAGTAGTTAACCCCGTGAGCATAGCTCCCATCAGAAACACACTGCGCACTAAAGCACACAACACACAAGCTGCAGGCTTCTGTATCTCCGAAGGCCCATATGTGACTACACTGCGTGTACAGTCATTATTCCACGGAGTGTGAAAAAGACATATGGCTACGCTATGTAGAAACAAGCAGACAGTATATGGGAAAACTAAAGGAAAAGTTTCAATACCATGTGGAAAGTGGGGACAGTCAGCAGTCAGCAATGCTATAGGAGTATTGTGTGTGAATGTGTGTGTTTGAGTGTGTTTGAGTACCTCATAAGTGATCTTGAGGCTGGACTGCAGCAGTATAGGAGGGAATCTGGGGTGAACTTCAGCCGTCAGCCAGAGACGGAAACCCGCTTTGGGACGCAGCACATTAAGCTCCTGTAAGAGAAAGACGGTGCAGACATTAGACTCATTAGCTAAGAGATCAGAGGAGGAACATGAGAGTAATTTGAAATGAGACCACTTGTACTGTATCAGGCTAAGGTCTTCACTCAAACCCCCCCAACCCCCCTAGACATAAACACACACACACAAATATACTGTATTTCAAATCATAAAAGTCACTAATGAGTTGGAGCGATTGGAAAAGACTTCATCCTTTGCTGAGACATATCGTCAGCCACTGTATTACGCAGTTTCATCTATTTTAGGGTTGAAAGGGGCTGGAGTCTGAGTATATCCACAAAGCTGATTTAGATTCAGACACAGGGCCGCCTTCCTCTGAGGTACAAGTTCTAACCACGAAGTTCACTCAAGTTCGCACAGACCAATTTTCATTCCAAGAGAAGAGTAAATGCTTCACACTGCACTGAATGCACTTTTTACATACAAATAACCTTTCTAACAATGCACTGACTTAAATGTAAGTAACTTAAAACCCATTCACAACAAAAGTTCTCTTCATGTTTTATCTTTGTAGAGAAAGGTGGACATATTCAGGCAACCTTTTTTTTTTTTATTACATGTACATATATAGTTCAATTATCGAAGTGAGTTTGCATCGGTGTATAGGAAGTATAAAGTAAATACTGAACACTAAAAGGAAGATGAACCAAATACATTTCCTCTTCTCTTTCTTTTGATTCTTCTTATTAGATTCCCTGCATATTGATAAATTGTCCAAAATAACATACCATTTATACCTCACTTTTATAAATTTGTTCCTCTCCCTCTCTCTTTATCGCTTTCTGTTCAGTGTCTCCATCTCTTTGTCTCAATTTCCAGCTCCCACCCCCTTCCTTCTCTTCTTACATTCATCCCCCTCTCTTTCTATCTTTCTCAAAGACATGTGGATAAAAATAGAATACGGGCAACTTAGGGTCTCGTGTCTTCTTATTGGGAACTCACACACACAAGCACGCGCACACACTCACACAAACACTCTCACACACATGCACACGCTCTTCTCTTTCTCTCATGGTAGAGAACACAATCAAAGAAAATCAGAGAACACAGGGGATTCTAAGAAAACTCCTGTCTCGCTTTTTTGTGTCTCTAATGTGTCATCAACCAGAATTCCACTGGAACAAACAATGGTATTGTTGGAAGATGCAAGGCAGAGCCCCTACCAAAGAAAAAAAGAAGGGGAAAATAGAGAAGGCAGAAGTCAGAGAGGAGAAGAAAGAGCAGGGATTCAGTACATCAAAAACTATCTTTGTCAGAATACAGGCATTACTATTTAGATGCAGATTGTGAAACACAGCTATTTGCACTCATATACTGTAGATAAACAGATTTTGTATCGACACACTATGGATACAGTAACTCCTGATGCTACTGTCTCACTATGAACAATTAAACCAATACAGTTTATATTCTGAAAGCTGCTATAAACAGTATTTCCTTAAGTTATTGTGCTAGATAATTCTGTGCTATATTCATCATTTTGAATTTGGCAAAGGACTGAAAGTTAGATTGAGCAATGAATTGAAAAGATAGATCCATAAGTGGATGGATGGAGACCGAGATGTGAAAAATGAGCGACAGGAAACATCACAAGTGGGTGAATATGAGTGGACAGGGATGAGAGGACATCTGCACTGCCAACTTCAATTATGAACACTTTCCGCCCCGTTTTACTTCCCTCCCTTCTCCTCTCTCTAACTGACCAACTGGTTTAGGGATGGAGGGAGTGACTGGGGAGACAGATGGCAAAAAGAGGATGGGAAATTTTTAAACTACATTAGGAGTTAGAGTAAATTGACAGAGCTACTGAAACAGTAAAACAAAGCCCCCTATTTGGTAGAATGTCCGCCTGCCTGCTGAGGCTCGGTTCATCTTTTTTACTACTTCCCTCCTTTCACATCTACTGTTTCCTAATTCATTTTTTCCTCTGCTTCCTGTCTCCCTCAATCCCCTTGTTGCATCAGTTTTTCATTTCAAGCTCGACTGCTGGGACCTCAACCTCCTCGGTTGCTGGGCAAAGAGCGAGAGGAAGAAACAGAGACAGACAGACAGAGCAAGAGTTTTACTTGAACAACATAAAGGGGGACAAAAGGAGTGCTGAGAAAAAACGTTGGAGAAGATCGCTGACATGTAGTGGTGGAAACAAGTGGAGGAAAAAACAGGAAGAAAACGCAAAATTACATAGGTGGAAAGAAGATAGAGGTGAGTTGAGGTGAGGAGGGACAAAAGTAGAAGACGACAGCTGCATTAAGCTCCGGTTAAAGTGACGCTGGGAGCACAGAAGACTCTGGACAGGAGGGATCTCTGGCTAACCCCAGGACACGCACAAACACAAACACAAACACTAAAAACGCGTACTCTTTGCAACTCTCACAAACAGGTGAGGGTGCATAAAAATAGAGACACACACACACACACACACACACACACACGGGCCAATCATGGCCAACAGCTGTGCCTCCTAGTGAGATATGACCTGCTACAGTTACACAACACTAAACTGAACCCTAGAAAAAGCACCTGGACACAAAAAAACACACAAAAGTAAACCTGCTCAATGTGACACAAACACACACAATAATAAAAACATACAGTTATACACTCATAACATATCAAGCAAGCATGATACGAACACATTACACACACGTTTGTCCAAAGAGAGAAACGACAAACACACCTGGCCACAAAAACAGCTACACAAACAACAGCACAGTGACTAACATGAGCTGACAGGGGGAATACAAAATGTGTACGTACAGGCAAAGGTAATTTCAGAAATGGAAATTTAAGCAGCCAGCAAAATGTGTTTGTGTGTGTGTGTGTGTGTGTGTGTGTGTGTGTTAAACAGTGCTGTACTCCTCAGTATTATAGATAAACACTGACAAGCAGAGTGAAACTGAAAATTGCTTGCAAACTTCAAAGGTACCCTGTGGAGTTTTGGTCTTATGAAAATGGTATTGTTATAGCAGATCTCTGTTGAGGTTGTCTCATGCACACATACGTGCACCTGAACTGTCCTGCACATGCTTTCACATTGTTCCTCTCATCAACAAGTGGTGATAACATGTGTAGATATGCAGCAGGGTTCCATTAATTGCCATGAAGGAGGACAGTTAATAAACATATGTAAACGATGTAGGTTTTAAAATACCTTCCTGGTTTAATAGTTCTCTTTTATGGGGAAAGAAATGCATTTGACCTGCTTGTTGGAGCTTGAGGACACAAACCATGTGTTTTGGTGAGTAACACTGACTGTTAAAATAACTTTTGTTTGTTTACGAGAAAAGTCCACGGAGTACCTTTTAATACTTTTTAGTACAGAACATCCTCCAGGGTCCCCCTTTCACTGACCTTCACACTTAAAGATTCAGTGCGTAGGATTAGGATACTGGTTTCATCTAGTAGTGAGTTTGCAGTTTGCAACCAACTAAATACTCCTCACCGTCCCCTACAGCATGTAGCAGAACCTACTGTGGCCTTCAGGTAACACGAAAATGTGAAAGGCCCAGTATAGAGCCAGTGTTTAGTTCGTCCCTTATGTGCTACTGCACTAGCATGGTGGCGCTACATGGCCGGCTCCATGGAAGAGGACACTCGCTCACGCCCATGTAGATAAGGAGGGCTAATTCTAAGGTAATGAAAGGACACATTTTCTTAGATTCATGTGGAAATATAGTAGATGAGTATAACATTAGACTAGGTGACATTAGATTACATTTTTTGAACTTATTTTCATATATTAATTTTATAGGATATAGTGCACAATCCTAAGAGTTGCTTAAATGTCCTGTCATTACATTACATTACATGTCATTTAGCTGACGCTTTTATCCAAATTTCAATTTATTCCAATTAGTGCATTCAACATCTATGAGGGGCCATTCAGGGTTCAGCATCTTGCCAAAGGACACCTCGGCATGCAGATGGGGAAGACTGGGATCGAACCTCCAACCTTCTCGTCCTTATAATGACTTTATTGAACTGTATATGTTATGCGATTATTATATCAAATTTTCTGGATAAGTGCATCCTTTATTTCTCCAAAATATTACCCATTTTCTATCCATCTTGAAATATCCCTTCTCCCACCCTTGGCTACTAACGCACCCCTTGTTTTGCACAAATTGTGTGTGAATCATACTAATCAAAAAGCACAAAATACATAAGAAAACAAAACTCTCTCTCTCACAAACACATAAATAAATGTAAACAAATCTCCAAAAAGCATCAGTAAACACACAAAGCACCTACTTTTTCCAGGAGCGGTAGCCATGCAGTGACAAGGTGAAGGTTTTTCAGGCAAAGCCAGTCTCCATTTCTGGAACATTCCCTGAGTGTAGCTACGGCCACGTCGGCCTGTCCCTGTCCCATAGAGATCTAGACAGATGGAGAGAGTTGTGATTATGGATTTGTGTGAGGCCGGGAGGTGGAAACGTATAAAATTCGATTCGACATTGTAATTTGTCAGAAGTTAGGGTGGATAGTCTGATTCAATATTTTAATTCCTTGCTCTCCTCAGTGAGAGTATCCTGCACAGTGAGATTTTAGATGTGATTTTTCCCAATAGGGGCCCCCATATAGAAGCCAGTAACTCTTAACAAATGTGATTTATATTCATATGTAACTGATGTGATTTATAGTAATGTTATATAAAGTCCAGTAAAAAAACGACTGTAAACTGCACAGACTAAAACACATAGTGACTATATGGTTAAAATAATCTTAGCTCTAAATCTGTGAGGCAATTGTAAAAAGTTTCATAAAAATTACCACAAATTACATATTTTGAAATAAAATCTATTTAAAAATGCAGTTTGGTGATCATGTTTTTGGCAGGAGGTCTTATTAGCGTCACTTAAAACTGAAGGAAAACCCCAAAGAAATACAACTCAAACTGAAATGTAGGAACTCAGTATGTGATTGTTGGGTTTGTTAATTTTTACCAGTAGGGGTGGGGGGTGGTCACCAACTACCAAACTTGGAGTGTATATTACTTGGGAGGGTATCACCCAAGATTAACTTTTTGAGCTGATCGGTCAGGGTGGGGGATGTAGAGGATGACACCACAGCAGTAGAGAACTGATGCCGCAGGGTGACAGAAGTATCTACCTAGTTTATTCTGAATCCTGCCTACCTGCTGAAAATGACACAATCTTTATGGATGTTTTAACGGTCACTGGCGCTGGTAGGTTTCCTGATTGTTAATCTGACTGTGACAGACAGTCAATGTGTTTGTGTGGAAGAGAGAGGGAAAGCGAGGTAAAAAAACATTTGGTTTCAACTTTTAAAAATAAACACTGGATCCCGTGATTTAGTTAGCAGTATTAACAACAGGATGTTAACCTGCACACGTAGTTCTCTCATAGGGGATGGGGTGATGGTTGTGAGGGGATGGCAGTATTGTCAAGTTAATAAGGGGGGTGGGTTTTTTGGACATTTTGGTTTAAAGGGGATGGCATCTCCCCCTTAATCCCCCTATAAATCGCTTCACGATGTCACCCAAAGCAATGGTATGCACCAACTTCTTGCTTTCTTTAGATTTTACAACTGATGAACTCCACTTGCGGACAATTATCAAGAACTAAATCTCGATCTAACATTCAACAAGCTGTATGTACCACTGCACAATAGCCTATTCTGTAGGTCTGATCTTTGTATTGTGTTGAAAAAAAATCGGACTGTATTTGCTTATCTGCCATGACATCTCCAACGTTATTCTGTTATTCAATACCTCATGATAGTTATCTCTGCCAATGGTTTCTGCTGCTAGTTCTGCAAGCTCCTGGGATGGATCTGCCCCGGGAGAGATGATGATCAACACAGGCTCCAATTCCAGGGTCTCAATGTAGAGACGCCGCAGGTTCAGCGGAGGGGGGGAGAGCTCTTTCATACCTGCAGAGGAGAGAAAGAGTAGATTGGAAGAGAATGAAGGGATGGGGTGGGGGGGAGTGGATCATTTCAATTTGATATGCTACTCAAAGTCACTGGATATACTGCAACGCGAGGGAACGGATAAAAGCAGATGTAGGGTAAACGCCAGCAAGCAGCAGCAGCAAAGGGGCAAGATGGAGACACATGGTAGTCAAATCAAGTGGGAAAAGATGACAGGGAGAGAGAGAGAGAGCACGAACAGGGAGGAGTATGACAGTGCCTAATGGGGGATGATGGGGAATGGAGGTTAGGGGGAAAAGAATGTAGAAGAAGAGGGAGAGCATAAAGGAGGCAATGATGGAGAGAGGGTGTAAAAGGAAGACACTGAGAAACAGAGTGAGAGAGATTATGAGGATAATGTGCTGTGCATACTGAGTGCTAGGTATGCAGCAGTATTCAACATACAAAGCAGAAGAATACCTTGTCAGCCCCCTGGTGTTGAAAAGCCAGGCTCTTTGTATCTGTGTCTAAGTTTGTGTGTGAGTGTCTGCATGTGTGCGTTTGCTCACTGAGCATTGGGTTCTAATCCTGCTGTAATATATTGTATTGCACATCAGATATGAGTTAATAGTGACACACAAGCAGCGATACGGGCGCACACAGTGTGAGCAGCTGAGTTAGAAATTCCTCTGTGACGTTATTCGTGCATGTATCAGCAGACATACCTTTTAGACTCACACACACACACGCACGCACGCACAAAGCGCTGTCTTTCCTGGTTAAAAACAACTGCCCCCGACTGAACCTTCTTTTGGTGTCTGCTGCCAAATGCAATCTGCTGCACTGAAGTAAACACATTTGTGCACGTAAGGTCTTGGACAACATCTCAGAGCGACCTTTTGCCGCATTACCATGGTAACTAAAAGAAAAACAGTCATCTGACCACATGGCTTGTGATGTCTGATTGCAAAAAAAAAGGGGGAGCTTGTACAGATCGTGCACATGCACATATACATACACAACTACCTTGGACAGGGCAGGTAATCAGTATTCGTGCTGCAGAGCAGCATCGTCTGACTGTGAATAGCAAAGTTCACCTTGGCTTTTATGACACACAATCAGGCCAAAGAGGAGCCTAGAAAAAAACTGTGCAGTCTCGCTATGGTTCAAACACAGTTTAGGGGGAAAGGCACTGAGAGGTTAAGAATTAAAGAAGTCTTCTATCGTTTTAATAAAATCAGTATAATGGAAAGGATACATTTTATTTCAAATTTGATTGGTTGTTTAAACAAAAAGTGTGATTTCTGATAAGAAAAATGACAGAGACAGATAGAGAGACTTATTTTTATGCTTATGTGAACGGGGGTTTGTGTTTTGGAGAAGTAGAGTTAGTAAGCCAGTGAGCATGCACTGTCTGAGTGTGTGTGTGTGTGCGTGTGCGTGTGTTCACTCAGGCATGCCTGTGTGCATGAGCAGTGCCCAGGCCTGGACCGGGAGGATTGAGTGAGATTAGCTGTAAGAGGATTACAGACTATGCCTCATTAGCATACTGATTCACTGCCAAAAACACATACACATAAACACAAAATCTTCTTCTCTCTTGCAATTTTTTTTATCTGTCTCTCTCTCTTTCATTCAGACAGAGTCACACTCTCAGCCACCTCATGCACTTGTACACACACACGCACACACACTGCACCTTTATCACTGGGTTCACTTTGTGTTCAAGGAGTGCAATATAGTGATATTTTAAAAGTGTGTTTTAGTATAACTGTACACAGACAAACAAGAAGAGACTCTTAGACACGCACAAATTCAGAAGTACACAAATGGGACGCACAAAGAAACCTAGACAAACACATTGTCATACACACAAAGCCTGAACCCTCATCATGTATGGCTATTTCTCTGATGGCCTCATTGACATAATAAGCAGTTTGTCAGTGTCATATAGGTTGTGGCAAAAAGAGACAATTACAACACACATAACATGGCAAAAACACAAACCTTCAAGGACAGAAGAACAGTATAATTGACACTCATAAATACAGATAGATTCTCGTCCTCACTGAGCCAGTGTAATTATTAGCACTCTGGAGCAGCTGCACAACAGCTGACACTGAGTTTCAGTCAATAGAGCTTCTGCTATAAGTAGAAAGCAAGGCAGTCAGAGTACTGGGATCTCTCCCTCTCTGCCTACATCTCCTCCCTTTCATCCCTTTTTGCATCCACTTCTTTTTGGCTGAATCTCTATTGAGTGTCCAATTTCTAACATTTGCAAAACAGTTTGAGAGCTGAGAAAAATGCTACAACTAAAATTGCAGCCAATCATTTCCAGAAATAAAAATGAGGGAAATGTAGTACATGTTGTTGAAAGTAAAGTGCAAGTAGATTTGCTAAGAATCAAAAAGAGAAAGCAAACTCCAAAGAATATTACATTCTTTGATTAGTTTGGTTTCTGAGGATTATTAAGACTGCAGCACACACAGAACTGAGTCTGCAATGTGATACCCCTTTTATAAAAATCAGCTAGTACACGTCGTTTGATTTCAGCTTTTCCACAGTAAGACATGTTCATCAAAACCCAAGCAACATATTGGAAACGGGGAAAATAACACACAAAACTAACCCTAACCCCAGAAGAAAGCAGCATGGAGACCAGTGACATAATTATTTCTTATATTTCAGTCCCTCTTACAAACTCAGTGGAAACTGAAGGATTTTAGATTTCTTGGAAATCACCCAGATTTCATGTTTCCATCACTGCCGATCTGAGCCAGAGCCGATAAAAAAACCTGTGCCTGCTGCAGAGACATTTGACCCGGGAGTGGATGCCGATCGTAGGCATTCGCATTGCAGACAAAAGCCTGAACCTAGTGGGTGAGTGTGGTTTTTTTGCCCTGTGGAAAAGGGGCTGAAGTGATTTTGTGTTGCAAATTACCAGGCCAACTATGATAATATGAATGACTGTGAAGCTGGATTAACACAGGAATTAACCCTGACCCAGAATAACAATTTGAGCCTTTTATTTGAGAAAAAAACAGAACGTTTCATGAACTGTCGCAGTTGTCCCGTAAGATTTTGTTGTAGCCAATGACACAATGACATGGCTGCCAGGCAATCTACTGGACCGATTCCTAAAGGTTTTGTAAGTACCTTTAATTTACACACCAACATATATAAACTAAGGGCCCCTGTTGAAAAATACTGGAATTTCCCATATTGCCATGTACACAGTGTGGTTTTCTTATTTAAAATGTCACAACAACACAGAATAGTGGAGACAAAGCTCACATACTAACATAAGTAGAGTCCTTTTGTTTAAGGATGGAAAAGTAGTCCATCTAGAGCTGAACTGTCTATCTGGAAGCATAATCACATCACCACCATATCATCCACAGTGTTGGCTGCTCCAGTATCAATCTTTTGTTTCTCTAAATCTGCACAACCTCTTTTTGTCATGCCTTTGGTGCTGGGTCATATCAGAGCATCTGACAAAGCATTTTTGTTGACACATAAATGTCTCTTTTTTCAACATCAGATCATGTTTTAACCTTGTTGGTGCATTAGGCAGCGCATCAGTCTTATAATGTGATTGTTGTGCGCCTCATACAAGGCAGGCATGTTTCATACTGCATTGAAGACAAAAGAGTCAGGGGTGACACATGCTACAGACTGACAATTAATGCAGAGTGCATCAAATGTGATTCTGTGCAGCAAATCAAAAGGTTGACTGCCATTATATAAAAGATTCATAAAAACTTGCAACTTCAGTCAATCAGCCGAAAAACGTTCTCAGTATGTCCTATTTGGAAAAATGCAATTTCTCTGTCCTCACATTCTCATCAAAGCTTTTCCTTGTGACTCGCTCACATCCCTGTTGGGAGAAGTTCAAAGGCAAATAAAAGATGTGAGCGAGGGAAGCAGTCCAACATCTCTCCTGTTTGTTTCATGCGATTCTGTGTAAATCTCTCACATGCCTCACATTCATCCATGCACACACATTGACCATAGACTGAACTAACTACAGCATGCATTTTACTTTTGTTGTAGTTATATGATGAGCCCTTAATGAAATAAAATTGTATAAAAGCTAAGGTGTGCACACACACGGCCGTTCGGTGTATAGATCTAATTGTATGTTTAAATCTTTTTCTTTATTTCTAATTTCCTCACCGTAGCTGGTGCAGTAGGCAGTGTGTCATAACCTGAAAGTCATGTGTTCAAGCCCCACACAGGGCACATGCTTTATTATTGAAAGGAAAACTACGAACCCACATCATGACAACAACTATAGCTTTGAAATGAGCCTTGCAGATACACAGCTTAACATTGAAACAGCTGTAAATGATGCAGGAAACTGTACCATTCTTGAGAATAGTTTCCAGTGAGAAAAGCCTCTATTGCTGTTGTTTGCTCTTCTTTTAACGTATTTGCACTATAAGCTGCTGCCCTAAACAAACACTTGCTATGATCACACCTTAGACATGTGAGCCCCCCTCTTTTGGCATGGATTAGCCCTGGGCCATTTCACAAAGCATGTAAAGGTGAATAGAAGCTTTTCCGGAGCTTTTTGGTGTGTACATATATTGTTGTCGACAATGCACAGCTCAGATCTCTTTTTTTTGTTGTCATTCTCTGGAGCTATAGAAGCCTCGTTGGCGCAGTAGGCAGCGCGTCAGTCTCATAATCTGAAGGTCGTGAGTTCGAGCCTCACACTGGGCAGCTTTTTCGTACGGAGCACAAGTCATAGCTACGATGGAATATAGAGTTAAAGGCTGCGAGGTTCACGAAGGAAACAAAAACCAAATGGATCTATATCAAAGGTGCATGTTGTGAAACAATTTCAGGAACCAAAGTCTTGTTTATGAATCTATTCTCAGCTGCAATTATTAAGAGTTTTCCTTATTTTTAACTTGCCTGTTTAACTGTCTGTAAAATGACTACTGTATTAGGAATAGTGATTAACTGGATCGCAAGCAGCTCAGAACCAGAAACCACGCAAACACTAAAGCCCACACAACAAATGATCTATTGATGGAAAGCTTAATGTAAGTGATATTATAAGTTAAACAATCCCACACAGCTAACAGAGGCAGAACAAATTACATATAACTGAAAACTAGTTTTATATAAAAACACGAAAACCTGCATCTTAGTTTCACCTGACACCAATTAGCAGTGTCCCAGATACGGCTGGCAGAAGTCAACACAACATTAGCATTATCTGAACTGAATGAACGGGCTCATTAAGCACAATGAACTAACCGCTCTCAAGCAACATCATAACTGTATCTGTGTGATGTCACTTATCATATGATATAATATTATGTAGAATAATCGCGGCTCAGTATAAATTGTAGGGAATACTGCCGATCCCTGTGCACATGTTGCACCTCTGTGAGGTTGGCACCCCGTGTGATCATTCATATATTGATGAAAATATTAAAATAAATGTTATTTCTTTGTGGTGAGACCCATGTGCAGAGCAGGTAGGTGCTGAGTGGGCTGCATCATTATGATGTGAATGTGGTTTGTGTTATCGTAGTTTTCAGTAGGATATTGTGAATAATAATTGTTATATTTTGTTGTATTCTCGTTACAACTGTAGAAACAGTTCTGAACTTAACTCCAACAGACTTAGGCAACACTGATGAGTAATAATAATGAAGAAAGATTAAAGCTCTAAAATGAACCACTTACCCAGAGCCTGAGAGGCAAATGCTGCCATGGCACTCTGCAGCCGGTCTGGTCGGACTGCCTGAACCAATAATAGCTGAGGAGATGGGAGAGCAATGAATGGAAGGGACAAAGTAACAGCAAATATCAAATACAAATGTTACGTATCATAAAAGCCCCCCAAAAAACAGCCTACCTTGGAAACACACCCAATACTAAATTAACAGAGGTTGTAGATTTTCAATTATTATATGTTCGAGCACAATACATAAAATATGTTTCACCTAAATTGTACGATTTGTTGTTTTCTTTACTCTAGAATGGGCCTTTATATTTAAATACTATATTTACATCGGGAGTGGGTCCTCTCTATGGAGGCCACCATGTTTTTTTACAGTAGTCCACACTGGACAAAATAGACACCTTTTGAGTTTTTATGACAACTGAAGGCTGCCACAGGTTCTCTGTCATGTTTGGAAGGGGAGGCTGAGGTGAGGGGTATTCAGCTGCAACATAACACTTCACCACTAGATTTCACTGAATTCTACACACTGAACCTTTAAGTGATGTTGTGATTTTGTAAAAAGATAAAGTGATGACAGTTGAGTTATGGTCATTTAAAATCATAACAGGCCATGTGAGTTTATATCACACATGGAAAAAATATATAATAGATCATAGTAGCTTTAAGAGTTAATCAAAAACTATTATGCAGGTTATATGTTTAAGCAGAAATGGGTATGAACTGTACTCAATGTTTCATCCTTAACCAACAAGGTTCATACTTCTTTCACAGTTAAGAAGTATGAACAGAAATGTAATGTGCTTTATAAATGTCCAACCCCAACCACATGTTAGCACTAACTAAAGCTAAAGCTAACTACACATCTTTTTTCTGACCTATGTTCTTGAGACAATTTTTTTCAAATCTGCAAATTGACAGGGAAACTAACTGAGCTGAAAGTAGAACTTTCTTGGCCATGGTAACACAAACTGTGTGTGGACTTCTGAAATGGTCTGTAAATAATGATACGTTTTCTTTTTTTTCTTCAATTTGGCTGATGAAATGAAATGAGTGGTTTTGATTGAAAGCTGACCTGCTGGGAGTGAGTAATCTTCTTGGCAACGGAGGATGGGATTTCCTGTTCACACTGTGAGCTCTGCGAGAAGGACATCCAAAGGTCTGAGTCACTCAAACACAGAGACTGGTAGAGGGCTGGGAACGTAGCCTGTGAAAGAAGGATGGCAAAAGTTTCAACAGGTGACTGACAGATTAAAACATTTAATCATGCAATTCAATAAAGAATAACTTATTGGTGTTCTATATAAACTGCAGTAAACTTTTCTTTGAAAGGATAATGGATGGATGGATGTTTACTTTAAAAATAGCCACCGCTCCATGTCTCTCCAGATCAATCCAGGAGGGCAACTCCTGCCGAGAGAGGGTTAAGTCAAATTCAGAAATAATAACATGTTGATGAATATAATGGTTTTCTCATTTTGACCAAAAAATTAAAAAACATTAAAAAAAATTGCTGCATGCTCACCTCCTTCTTAAACATTTCTCCTACGATGGATCCAGTGAAGATGTCCCACTCCTAAAACAAAGGAATAATGATTATAAGTTGAAGTAGAAGTTGTGATAAGGTTCAAATTTTGCAGATCCAAAGCGTCTATTTTTATATTTAAAGCTGGGGTTGGTAATATTGGAAAATCTAGCAGGCGCAGGCTACACTACAGAAAATGCAACTGATAAATCCCATCCTCTCCCACTGGCCTTCTGATCAAGATTAGGCCCCCAAAACACATGAATGTGCGCTGCCTGACAACTGCTAGAAGCCAACTTTTCTGTGACTAGCTTGTTAACTACGATTGGTCGTATTTATTACAGTCCTGTGAGGGCCACAGTGTAGGGTTCTTCGTTTTTTTTTTACATGACTTTATTTATTGATGGCTATTGGGAACTGATGAGGATTTCAACAAATAAAATAAAAAATGTTTCGGGAAAAAAAAGGCCTTGAAATCAGCATCAATAGTTGCCTTCATACAGATACAGCAAATACTCACGTTCTCCTGGAAGAGTTCGGGGTGCATGCCTTTCACAAAGTGCATAGCAAACATCAACTGGTCAGCCTGAGGCAGAGAGAAGGAGACAGAGGGATGTCACATATGAGAACATGGCATTTCCTCTTGTACAAAGCCTAACTACGAACAATGAAAGTCATGGTAGAAAAAAAAAAAACTTTAGCATCTTATTCACATGAGGCCCTCATATTCCCAGTGCATGATAAGCAGCTCAGCCAATTTATCTTAAGGGCTTGTAGAGGTTTGCTACAACCAGACAAAAAGCCCAGAGGACTTCTAGAACTACACTGGCTGTTGTATCATCCCGACACTGTCTCTCTGTCTCTCTTATCTGCTGGTCAAGTTTAAGAGAGATAACAGAAATAAGCTGCTAATAAAAAAGCTTATCCCACCCCCACCTATGAAAGAAAACAGGAAGACTTTGAGCAAGAAACTTCACTGCCCAGTAAATATGGCAGGAAGAGAAACAGGGAAACCAAAGCAAGTATTTACGCATTTATACACACGCACACAAACACAAACAAAAATGCAAACACAATGATGACGCATGAAAGACTTTAATTAATCCGTTTTTTCCCCATCACAAGCTTAAACCCTTCTATAATCACAAAGCTTTCTTTAATCTTAATACAAATATCTAATATATGGTGAAAATTATTGTAAAGAAAAGTAGAAAAAAAACATATACGTATATGCAAGCATGTTAACTGTCTATAGCACTATGAGTCCATATGATTTTTTTGACAGCTAGTAAAGCATTAGTAAAACCTGCCAATGTTGTGTTTTGTAAAGTGGCTATAAGTCAAATGACTGTATTCATATATTCACAGTAGCTGCTATCACTGCTACCAGATACAGGCTCTGTTGAAAATTAATTTGATCCAATCGTAAGACAACTGCGTCTGTGCTCATCAACATGTGTGTATGTGTATGTGTCAGAGAGAGAGAGTCTGTGTGTGTGTGTGTGTGTGTGTGTGTGTGTACTGCTGCCATCCTGACACTCTGACAGGAACCTCAGTAGACAGTACAACTTGTTATATGTCACACTTAAGCACATCACGACATCTCAAACTACTGCATGTGCACAAGAGATGCATTGATATGCTCAAACGCAAAGTCAACGCCCTGAATGCTTCTACCTGTCACCACACTCACATTGAGTCCATATATAAATAAGGGTTTGTATATAGACATCAATATACAAATGCACAATCTTATTTTTGCCCATCTTTGACTGTTTACTACTTTAATCCTCTAAACATATAATCTCCTGAGTGAATAACCCTTCAGTGTGCAGCAATGTGCTGAAAAGAAAAGCTTTAATGTTGTTGTTGTTGTTGTTGTTGTTGTTGTATCTTCTCTATGGACAAAGTAGGAAGATTCACTAGGGTGCTACGCAGAGTTTAGTGAAGTGACAAAGCCTACTATTGTTGCATCTGATTCACTTATTTTGTCACAGCATCGTTATGGAATCTGGGGTGGAATATAAGAACACTGTCTTCCTCCGTCTATACTGTGTTTTTCATTGAACATTTGTTTTTCCAAAGTTTGTTTTATTGACAAAGTTTCAAATATTATACACACTGCAGTGTTTCCCACAGAATTAATTCGGTCTGTGTCAGTAGCACGGGTTCACCTGCACGTGCACGCAGTCTGCTCTCACACGCAACTGAGAGTCAGGTACACACACCAAAGACCAAAAGAGAAATTCTCACGTGAGAGAGAAGTGAAAGCTGAAACTCTGAGGTCTGACTGCATGGAGGGTAAAAACTTTATGGACGATTTAAATTTAATCAAGCTGCACCAAATTTCGCATACTCTTCAGTCCCCAAAATTATGGATCTTCCCCTTTGTCCTGATCCAAAACCTTGATGGATTCTTTCTTGGTCTCATTTTTCCCCAGAATTTTGGTGAAATTGAATTAGTAGTTATTGCAAAATCCTGTTGACAAACAAACCAATGGGCAGGGACAAAAACAAACCATCCAGGGCGGAGGTAATTAATGGCATATATTTGTAATTCAATACACTACCCTGTCAATTACAAAAACACTATTAAATATAACATAGCTATAACTGATATTCACAAGCTATTAATATTAGATAGACAGATCCAGGCAGTACGAGTAAGCATGATCCCCACATGTTTCGTTCAGTACATTTATTTGAAGAAAATGAAAGCTGTTCCAAATATAAAACATCTCATTATAGGTCAAATGACACAATCTTTCAAGAATTATTTCAGGCCCTGAGATAGAACAAATAAAAAATATCTTTGTTCATGAGAGGTTCAACAATCGATATTTAGTTGAGCAGCCCTGCTTATTTATTACAGCTTTGATGTATCCAGCTATGCTCAATCAATACCTTATTAAGCTGAATCAGTTGTGTTTGTGGTGGAGTTTAACACAAAAACAGAATAGTCGTCTGGGTGCCTCCCACTGCCATAACAACAATACAGATATTTACAAAAAAGGTGTACATGGTACATTCTGATCTTGATTATCTTTCCCTCGCTAATTATTCTCTTCTCTTTTTTCCTTTTCCCTGTGCTCGTCTTTTTGTCCTCCCTCACTAATTATCCACCTTTATCTTTTCATTGGACGCCTCCTCCACCTCTCTCCTTCTCTCCCTGGAGTTACCTCTTTGGTAACACAGATGGGGGTGTCGACAAGAGCACTGATAATGTAGTCTAGTGTTTCCTGTCTGCTAATAACTGGGCTGCAGCGTCTGTCTGTATGTAGGTATGTGTGAGAGGTGGTCAGCAGTTCACAGCCCCCCACAGCCATCCAAACAGACACACAAAGACAGAGGAATTACATTTACTATTTACTGCCTGATCGATGCAACAACTGCTGTGTTAGTCAATATTTGACACTTAATCAGTGTGTTAATGGCAGAGGTTGGACTGGATAAGTCTGTAAATGTGTGTTCATCTAATTGTGCATTTGGTCTAAGAGATCAATACGAATACTACTATGCTACTTCTTTGCTTTAGTATTTACCAGAATATAGTGGATCTGCACCAGTTGCAAACAACCAACCTTGTTTCTAAAAAACACCAAACTGACCACTTAAAGCATGTCAACTTTAACCTTTCATTTTTAAATGTTCGGTAGAGAAGACATGGCAAATTGTGATGGTAGTGAGGAAAAAAAGGATTGGAGTAATGTAGGAGTATACATGTGAAGAAATATGTCAAGGTAATGCATTCGTGACGACATCAGGTAGCTTAGCAAAATGATTTCTTTATGGCTTTGAGTAGAAAAAGTGGATTCATTTCTTTGACCCAGAATGATTTGTGTTTATGGATGATTTTTGTTTCTGGAATAACAACGCATTATTTTAATCAATTTCATAAGGAACTACAGGGTAGAAATAAACCTTGCAATTAAAATGAAAAAAACATGGTTTTCAAAATGAGCTGATCCTGTTTTGCAATTGAAACTGATCTAATGCCTCAAGCAAAATGCCTGATTTGCCCACTCATCCCACCACTTAAACATGGTCAAAACCACATTTGTTTAAGTATGTATGTGAGTGTGTGTATTACCTTGAAAAGCGACCGGCAGACATATTCATACACCATATTCTTCAAGCTGGACTCCAAAGCTGCAATCCTGGCTTCAGTATTCTCTACTTCCTAAAATACACACAAACACACACACACACAAACGTGCACAAACAATTAGTGAGGTGAGAGATAAAAAGGATAAGGGCCATTAAACTGGGTGAGTGGATGTTAGACTGTGGGATAGTTCATGTCAATGTGTCTGTCCATATCTCTGTTCTGGATAAATATGAGCCAGTTGTGCAAGTGACGATGAAATGAAAAAGTTAGAAGCAACGTTTTTTTCCAAAGCGTCCCAACTTTCTGACACAATGAAAAATGGTTAACTTGTATTTCTTCCATTTGTTTTTTAGTCTTTTTTTTAACCTCTGATACACAAATTGCCACGGAAAGATCAGACCAGAGAGTTGAAGTTTGTCTTATAGTGTCTTAAAATATTTTGGGACTTTTGCCGTTACTGAGAGGACAGTGCAAGTGTGAACTGGGGAGAGAATTGGGGAAGACATGCAGCAAAGGGCCCGGTCTGACTTTTTTCTTAATTTGTTCTTTTTCCATTTCACATTTTTGACATTGTGTATATACATTCTTTGACAGTTGGGGGGAAACACGCAGCAAGTTACGGATTGGAACCAAACCTGTAGCCGCTGTAGAGGACTCGAGTCTCTGTACGCAGAGATCCGGCTCTTTGCAGCATGTCTGCAGCCCCTACTTTCTCTCCACATTTCACACTTGCACTGTCCTGTCAATAAAGGTCTTTTGCCTTTATTGAGAGTGCGCCCACCAGCTCAACTGGTAGCGTGGGCCCCGGGTCTTTGAGGCTGCTATCGGACCACAGTGTAACTGTCAAAGAATGTACATACACAATGACACATAACAAAAGGAAGAAACTTAAAAATTAAACAGAAGGAGCAGACAGAGACAATCCAGGAGAATTGGACACAGCTTAGATACTGCTGCGTGTGTGCTGATGTGTTAGTGTGCACATGTTCATAGTGTCATGTCAGACATGTAACATTAAAATTCTCCTTTAGATCTCAACCACCATCTGCAACTCATGGCAAATTAAACTTGCTCATTCAATACAAAAACAACCAAAAGTAACAAAGGGACAGAGAGTCAATGAATAAATGCACTTTTATTACAACCTCTCACACACACACAGGAACACACACATAACACAGTACATAACAGTGGTGACCAGCTGCTGCCCGGTGACATTCTTGGATGACAGCAGTGGCTCTAACAACCCACAGAGGATTTGGGGAATTAGTGCTCAATCTTTCAACCCAGTGTGTGTGTGTGTACTCTGGTTATCAGACAGCGTTTAGGGGCTCAGATGGAGAACTGCAGTGTGATGGACAGTCTGTGGAGCTCTCCAGCTGCACAGGTCAGATTGAGATAAACCTGCTGATAAAAACAAGCGACCTCAACTGAAACAAAATCATCTAAAATAATCTAAAAGCAAATGGAATTAACTTCCATTTATCCAACACTTTTTCTTGTGCTTCATGACCCAGGGCCAACCCAAAGCACACAGCTACTGAAAGGAATATGTGGACAAGTAAGTATAAAAACAATAAATGGACAAATAAAAGTCCTGCACAAAACCCCCTAGAAAATATAATTAGCTGTAATATGCCAAGCTAACCAGTTGCTGGCTGTAGTCTTATAATTAACAGACAGAGAGTGGGTAGGTATATTTAGTTACCTTAGTATTAATTGGCTTATGTTAAGCTAAACGTGTAAAATTAGAACAAAACAATGTTTAATTAATTATGATGATGCATCATTGGGACAGTATTTATATGAGGCTTTTTTTGTCCTATTGACCACTCAAAGCGTTTTACAGTGCAAGTAACAATCATCCATTCACCCACACATCGGCAGCACTAGAATCTTGCTCAAGAACACTTCGGAATGCCGACTGGAGTAGCCAGGGATTGAACCACCAACTATCTATTATAGTGGACGCCACACTCTGTCTCCTAAGACGAAGCCGTCCAGGTATTCTGATCATTACCTTTACCAGTTTTTTGCTTGAATGTTTCTGCAACTTTTCTCTGGGTCATAACAAAGCACACAGACAGACACTGGAAAAGGTTATCCTCCACAAAGCTCTGCTTGGTACTGTGTGCACCTGGGTTGGCATGACCAATGAGCCTCTTCAAATAACGTGGAACCAGGTAAAGTATGGCGTTAAATAGACACTATTGTGTATGGGTGTATGACATCAAGTTTTGCCATACTGGTAAACTCAAATATATGAGTGGGAAAAGTACTTCAAAATATGCATATTAGCATTTAATTTATCATCCAGTTGCATGAAAGTTTTTATTTTTATTTTGAAAGTGTTCAAACTCTACTGTGCTGAAAAGAAATGAAAGCACCACTAAGAGTTGGGTGGCATCCACTCACCGTCTTGGCCTGAAGAGCTCTTTGGAAGAGGCGTAGAAAAGAAGCCAGGCTGAAGCGGTACATGTTGTTGATCTTCGACAGGTCTGTGATGACAAAATACATCTTGCTGGCACTCTCTGCAAGAGGTAAGTAGGCATCCCGCTCCTAAAGTAAAAACAAAGAGAAAGAGAAAAAGGAAAAGGAGAAGGACAGAGATGAAAAAGAACCAAGGTGCAACAGAAAAAAGACCACAAAATATTCAAGAGATTTAAAGAAAATACAAAATATGTATAGATGGCAGGGAGAGGGATTTGTTTGAAGATGCATGAGCAGACCAGTAGAGAAGAGAATATTTATTTTAATCAAGATGGAAGGAGAAAGGGAGAGAGAGAGAGAGAAGGATGAGGATAGACAGCACAAGGTGTGATAAGACAGGAAATGTGAGAAAAAAATCAAGGGGGTGCATAAGAGGAAGACAGAACCAGGGTTGAGAAAAAATAAATAAATAAAAAGAACAGAGAGAAAAGTACATCAACAGTTCTGGTGTAACACTGCACCCTAGAGGACGGTTATATACTGCCTCTACAGTAGAGCCTTGCTTGTGCAGCTTGTGCAGCTTGTGCAGTTTGTGCAGTTTGTGCAGTTTGTGCAGTTTGTGTATCTGTAGACAACTGAAATTTTTGTAAAACTCAAAATAAGATGATGCTTGGTTCCAGAAATTACACTTGGGTACAAAAGTGGAGTCATCTTACAGCCACAGACTGCGTAAAAATGCCCCCAAAAATTCCACATATTCAGTCTGTGACTTCATCTCTGTGAACTGTAATCTGTGCCTCCGTCTTCCTCCGTCGCTCGGTCTCCGTCACACCCTTCAGTCTCAATGCCCCCTTTCGTTCTCTGTCATCAGTGACTCGGAAGAGCACAGCAGTCGATGTGAAGGGAAATACCCAAGAGCTTCCAAACTTCTGAAGAGTGCTGATGATGATTGGTTATGACTCTTTAGTGATTCACTGGTTAATGTCAAATTGTTATTCACAATATATCTTGGTTTTTCAGGATCTGTCTGACCCAGGTATAAAAAAGTGCAAGACCTCGACTCATACGTGTAAGCTTACAAGCCACTACAGAAGACATGTTATGCTTTTTCAGTTTTTCTGTCCTCCAGTGTGTTTTAGGTTTTATTTTGCGTACGTAAAAGTTAAAATTTGGTGAAGAAAGCTCCTCTCCCCCAGAAAAAAATGCTCTTAAAGATCCTTAAACGCCTCATCAGCAGTCTTGCCGATATTTCCATATTATCGTGATGTCATGTGACAGCACAATACCCCACATTCGCCTAATGCACAAACGCTAACAAAGCCAGGTAAAGCAAGTGCAGAGGCCGACATTTCCTGCTTGAAGTGGTTGACCAATCACAACAGAGGCGGAAAATGTTGCATCTTGCTTACAAACAAACTGACAGGGGTGAACACACAACTTCCTTGGCGGAGGTAATTAATTAATCCACTTAAAAAAATGTATTCAGCAAAGGCTTTAAATGACTTTTTTTTTTGTGTGTATGTGAGAGTGTGTATATCTGAGGTCCAGTACCTGGTCCAGAGATGCCTGCAGCCTGTGTGATTCCAGCAGTGACTCCTGGATCAGGGCACTGCTCGCCTTGGTCTGGTTCAGACTGTCTATCAGCTCCCTGTTCTCCAGAATATTCCCCTGAGCTGTAGCCAGTGTCTGAAATAGGAAACAGACAGACGGATGAACAGACAGGTACCAACAAAAAGATCCAGCGAGGAGGCAGAGAGGGTGTCATTAATAAGTACGAGAAATGAAAAGAGGAGTATGGGAGAGGTATGTTGTTGTGTATCACTCAATTGGCTGAAGAGTGTGATCTTATAAAAGTTGCAGAGGCAAGAGATGCTGTTTTATAATGGTCAGATTCTGAATACTTTTTTATTCTTTTATTGAATCTCTCATCGAATCCCACGAGTCCCACACTTCACCCTGTGGAATCTATTCTCTGAAACGAACTGATTAAAATGTATTCAAATAAATTCACATAGAATAGATGAGAAAGCAGTGGAGCATGGAAATGTCGAGTTGAATATGCTCCTACAATTCTAGATTCATTACATGTCTAGTAGCAGTGAAGCACTGACATCCTGCTTTGGCACCGTGTTCCATTGTGAAAGTGTATATATACATAAAGCTCTGTGTGTTTTAGGACTTAGAGGGAGCCCACAACCCGTCGGATGTTTTGGTTCCATAGACTCATTACAGGGGATGTAAAATGGCTGCTGACGAATTTCACTTCAGAAGTTTGACGTGCATCAATAAGTGAAAAGAAAAACAATGAAAGAAAGTTTGTGATTGTACTCACTACAAACATTCTCATTCAAACGCTAAGGTTTCTGGAAAATAATTCAGGGAGACAATTTTGCCAACTGTTTTGTACATAATTGACACAGACTTAATTGACAAACTAATAATTGGATATGCATCAATATAAGCTAAAATAACACAAATGTAACATTATAGGCACATAATGGTTCCGGTTTCCTACATTTTGATCCAATTTAAAAGGTATAAAATAGTTACTGAATATTTAAAGAACAGATTTCCACTCTGAACTGAGCGAGGTTGTCCCACCACTTAAAGTGGCTCAGTACATGAGTTCAGCGTCAAGCAGTGGTGCTTCTGACTGGGCTGAGTTACAGACTTAATTGTCAGTGACAAATCACATCCCTGATGCAACAGTGACTCCTCCTGCATGCTCTGTACATATTATCTCATTCTGGCTATGACATTCTCCTTAGGCTAACAGTAGGAGTTCCCTAGTGCAGCGAGAACTGAGCATTCAACATTTACAAATGGTCTAATGGGGGGGGGGGGGGTGTGCGCCATTAGAATTAACTTGCTGACAGTTGAATGTGTCAAATAATGGATTTCCATCCACATCCATGAACTCAGAGCCCAATTTCTGTCGGTATTGTAGCATTTTTTTCTAAAAGTTCTACCATTCTTGACCAAGAAGAAAAAAACTTGATTATTATAAAAAACTTGATGAATTGCGTCCTAAAGGGAAACCTTTTTGTACCAAGGAGCTGTATTACATAACAGCAATGACAGTGTAACACACTCACTTTCTTCTTTATTGTCTTTATTTATTCCTCCACTTATATCTTCACACTTTTCTTTCCGGAGTCATCTGTAATTCTCCCCAAAGTACACTCATAAAGCGCCCCTCATGGGTAACTTGGTCCAATGTATATATGTCATCTGTCATTTTCTATTGCCTCTGTGACATTGACCTTGCCCAAATATTATTGGTCACAATAATTTACTGTATTTTGGGGGGAAATAACTGGAATTCCCTAGTAACTGTCTGTGTTTAGCTCAGGCTTTCAGACTTGGACATTTTTACTTTCTTTGTACTTGTGTCTCTAATGTCATGTTGTGGCACCTGATAATAAAATATATTTATGTCTCAACGATAGACTAGTTGAAATGATGGAAGATGTAAATTTAGTAATACCCTAAAATCTGATATTAAGACCACCATGTCTACTGAATCACAGTCAGTATGAACAGGTATAATTAGATCACATATGTGCACTGTATTATATCAGTAGATGATCCTGCCCCAGGTTTTATACCCAAATTGGAGTATTTACTTCTATTTGCTCTAACAGTGTATGCTGCGTGTCTGCATGTATACCTCTAACAGGGATTCTTCCAGCTGAGCCAGTTGTATTTTCTTGTCTTCCTCTTGTTGCAGAAGTCTTGTTTTCTCTGTCTCCAATTCTGGCTTCTCTTGCTGGATGGTCAAGGCTAGGAGCTAGACACAAGCATAAAGACATGGTCACAGTGGACACACAGCATGACAACACACATGCAGTATGACTGCAACAAACAACATATAGTCTATATATGCACTGTAGTATTCTACTATAAAAACACTTGTTCCACATGGATAAAAAAACTAAATCGGTTCAAACTTCTTATTTCATTGTATTATTGTATTATTGTATTTGAACAAAACATCACCACAGACTTTGGCCTTAAACACTGTGAAGTCTCATTAACACTGCTGCAACAAAGTGTGAACAAAACTGAACGAAGACTCAAGATGGTAACATTTCCTGCCGAGCAGTTGCAGTCGATTTTGTATCTGTGAGTGTGGGTGTGCATTACCTGTCCTCGTAAGCCTGCCCGGGTGGTAGTAAAGTTGACCTCTGTAACCACGGAAACAGCATCGGGGGGGATGAAGGGAGAGGGGTTCCTTGTCGCCAGGAAGAGACGGAAGTCCTCGTTGTAATCGATAACCTTGTCTCCTATCTGCACCACATATCTAGGGCCTGTGTGTGTGTGTGTGTGTGTGTGTGTGTGTGTGTGTGTGTGTGTGTGTGTGTGTGTGTGTGTGTGTGTGTGTGTGTGTGTGTGTGTGTGTGTAAGTTGGAAAGAAAGACAGGGAGTCTCTGTTAACAACATACACTCTATCAAACAGTGGTGTAACTTTGTCTTCAATGGCCACTTTAAATTCTGTCTTCACTCGTTTGCATTCTGCCCTCATCTCGGTCTTCTAGATGTCTGCAATGCAGTGCTGCCATCCCTTTGTCTCGCCTCTTTTTTCAGTCCTGTTCGACACAACTTTTAAGTGAATAACTTGCCCTTTCTCACACTTTCTCTGCGCCCACTCTCTCCGCGCTTCAAATAACAACCGCCTCACCCTGGATGAACCAGAGCCTTATGAATCACCCTCATTTTCCAGAGGTTGGTGTGTTTCCAATCTCTGTTCGGTAAGAAAATACTTAAACAAAGAAACTGAAATATCACCAGTTATATCAAAACTTTAGGAGCAAAATACACATAGGATGAGGTTGTTAATATCTTTTAAATGTTATAGATATTATTATATTCATTATTATTAATTAGATAAATTCAAGTAGTATTTCAAATGAATTAAATCCTATAATTGAATATATTAAATAAATCTGCATGCTTATTTTTATAGAGGAAATATGAATTCCAGTGGCTCATACCACCTTTTCTGGGGACTAATTACCATCACTTCTTAAAATTAACAAGGAAAGAATGAGGCTTCATAAATGTGCTACATACATGCATACATTCATATATTTGTCACCCGAGGTATGTATACTGTATATACTGCCGTTTTCAGACATTAACTCCGAAATTGGGTCTGCAGAGTTTGCCTTTCTTACATGAAGAATGCAGGAGGCATGACATGACTTATGAATTCCACTGTGGAAATCGCGTTTTTGTGTAAACCACATCGACACCTTTTTATCGCCAAAAGCTCTTGAATCTCTTTGTCTTTCCAGTCTGACTTCTTCATCTGTGTCTTTTATGTGTGTAGCACCTCTTCTTCGTTCTGAGATATTTATATTCTTTGAGTTTTTTCTTTCACTTTAAAATAAAATTTGATTGATTGACTTTGCATTTGTTAAAAACCTGGTCAACATGCGCAGCTGTATTCTCACATTGGCTCACTCGGACATTTTGCAGACACTTTAAGTTGCAGAAAATGTTTGCAGCAACTCTGACATTCGTGTTTCACATACAGCTGTTCTGGAAAATTTCAGGAAAATGTCCAGACTTCAGTGCATGTCTGAAAGCATTTTATGTGCCTTTAGAATGAACTTGCTCACAGTTGAATGTGACAGCTCTTGTTTGTCATATAATGGATTTCCATGCACATCTATGAACTCAGAGCCCAATTTCTGTATATATTGTAATTAAAGCATTTTTTTCTAAACGTTCACCAATTCTAGACCAATTGGAAAAAAGAAACTTGATGAATTGCTGCCTAAAGGGAAACTGTTTTGTACCAAAGAGGGGAATTACATAACAGCAACTACATGGAAACACACTCACTTTCTTCTTTATTGTCTTTATTTATTCCTCCACTTATATCTTCACACTTTTCTTTCCGGAGTCATCTGTAATTCTCCCCAAAGTACACTCATAAAGCGCCCCTCATGGGTAACTTGGTCCAATGTATATATGTCATCTGTCATTTTCTATTGCCTCTGTGACATTGACCTTGCCCAAATATTATTGGTCACAATAATTTACTGTATTTTGGGAGGAAATAACTGGAGTTTCCTAGTAACTGTCTGTGTTTAGCTCAGGCTTTCAGACTTGGACATTTTTACTTTCTTTGTACTTGTGTCTCTAATGTCATGTTGTGGCACCTGATAATAAAATATATCTATGTCTCAACATCAGACTAGTTGAAATGGTGGAAAATGTAGATTTTTTGAATACCCTAAAAACTGATATTAAGACCACCATGTCTACCAAATCACACTCAATATGAACATGTACATGGGTGCTGTGGATATTCAGTAAAACGGTCAATATCTCAGTGTCAATTTACCTTAATATTTTACATATCATAATGTTTTTCATGGTGCACAGAGCATAGATCGCCCTTTATAATTGAAACACAGCTGACACATACAGGCGAGTAGTCAAACCTTTCATGAGCAACAAGTTGATGGTGAAGCCTCTAAATTACACCTAATATAATTTCCCCCATCCCCACTTGGTATTTGAGTGGTGTTTGTGCTTGTGAGAGTGTTTGCTTACCCTGTGCTATGAGGTCCTTCCTCAGCAGCGGATAGAGCACAGGTTCAACTCCATCCATCTCCTGGATGATGAGAGTTTTTCCAAATCTGACCGCCAGCTCCAGAGATGTCATGAAGTTACTGTCCTGCAGAGAGCGAGCACCCAAACACGAAGAAATGTTAACATGAACAGCTTTAGAGGCTCCTGCTGTCAGTAAAGTTTCTGTTCCAGATTAGGGTAAATTCATATGAACAAAACACATCACCAGTATCCATGCAATGTGAAAATGTGTCAGAGTGTGTGTGTGTTTACCTGTTGGTTGATAACCTCGAGTCTGTTCTCTTTGAGATGTGTGCGTAGCCACTCTGTAGCTCGGGATGACGGGTCGATCAGGAAGGGACAGGCAACACTCTTGAGTACAGAACGACAACAAAGATCCCTGTTTCAGTTGATACGGGATAGTTTGACTTAGGAAGAGGCTCAGCTACTGAGGAAAAGGAGCTTTGTGTGCTGCTGTCATGCTTATCGGCATCCATCATCATCACTCCAGGCAAAGAAACAAAGCCCACGACTGTTTCTCTCATCCGGTGCTCGTCTATTTCACGGTCTCTTGCTCAAGGATTCTCTTCACCTTCTCTACACCCGTTTATTTGTCAGTTCATCCATAATATTTTCTTACACCATGTACTGATAGAAGTAACTCAACTTTTTGTGTGTGTGTGTGTGTGTGTGTGTGTGTGTGTGTGTGTGTGTGTGTGTGTGTGTGTGTTTTAGGGACATCACATCAACTCTCAGCGACTAACTCCACATGTTCAGTAACTACTATCATTGAGGTGATTTTTCATTATCTTGGAATATCCCTTGATTTCCATTGTATAAACTTGGTTGTCAGTTGTCAAAAACTACAGGAAAAAATTGTTAAGACATCTAAAAGCAACCAAACTAACTTTATTTAAAACAATTTTGTATATGACTATTTGTTGGGGAGACACACACACTAACACACATTAAAAAAATAAGCACACAAATGCTAAAATGAACTAGGTGAGGGCTAATAGGATGAATGATGTATCACTTCTTACCCGTAACTTGAGAGCATTGATCTGAAGGCAGTGAAGGCAAAAGAAACACACACGCACATTACGGACAAATGGAGGACAAATGGAGGACAAATAAATGGCAATGGCAAGTGCATAATTATGTTTTATATAGATGCTGGTTGTTGGAAGTAAATGCTGGTGTTACAATGATGTCTTTTAATTGAAAAGCATAAAACTAAGACAGATTTTAAGATAGAGAGGGGAGAGAGAGGAAAGACACAGGAGATTAAATTGCTTTAATAACATGGTTCATTCTGTGATGTGTTTCAAAAACAAAAGATTTATATTTAGGGGATTAAAACAAAAGTAGAGAGATTAACATGGATTGACTGAAAGGTGATCTGATGTCTAACCTGTAGTATGACCAGTGCGTTCTCCATGGAGAGGTCATCAGATGGCAGCCCTTGGCTCTTCCAGATCAACTGCTCGCTCTCCGAGCACAGGAATGACCGCAAGTCAAACTCTGACACAAAGACACACAACATACCCATGATTGTTTGTTGTATTAATACATGTTCACTGAAAAGATCTCAATTCAACACTTGACAATTAACTTGGATGACTCAGCTGTTTGGGATTCACGTGCAAATCTCAAGCACATCTCAATGGTTGCTGGGACAAATTATATGATAAGAGGTATTAATGAGTCAGCAATTAATGCTGAAAGATAGAATAATCTTACAGGTAATTTATGTGGATCAAACATGAATATCTCAATATAAGAGCTGATAGCAGGATTATGCTTTAAAGTTTACACTTAGGTTAGCGATGTTCATTATGTATACTAGGTACTTATGTATATGAGTACTTAATATGTTGCATATTGCATTTTGTCTACTTATATGTTCCCAACAGGGATTAGACGGAGATAGCATTTCAATCCTGTCTGTCCTGTACATATGGCAGAGTTGACAATAAAGTTGTTTTTGACTTTGACCAACAGTTTAACCGTTAAACGACAACAAGAAGTTTGACCAATGACTACTAGAGGTTGATCTGTTAAAAAAGATCCTTGGACAGTGGTGCTATCTGAGCAATTATTCTCTACCCCAAGTCTCCAAGTGAACAAACTGTGGATCAGACAGACCCCACAGCATGTGGACATGTTGCTATTTCCTAATGCCCGGTAATGAGCGGTGATTTTTATGATTGCCTACTGAACGTGAAGGAAGTTTACTCTCATTTCCATTAGAGTGGCTGCAGGAACATTCACAGTTAAAGCGGAAAGTTATGCTGACGTGTGTTTGCCCTAGACGCTGAAAACTGTGACCAAAAATTGATGTTGTGGATGGGTGATGAGTGAATCCATCCTGTTTATGCTGCTGTTTGCAGATGTAAAAATGTATATTGGTATTTTCTAATGTGTCAGACAGTCATTCATTCTTGTCGGTTAATGGTTAATAGTTGGTTAAAGGGCGTTGGTTTTGGGTTAGGGTTATTTTTTTTAAAATACTTTTTGTTAGGTTATTTGATTATGTGATTGGACATAAGGATCCTTTTTGACTTTGATTAAATACATAGTATCAACATGATGGAGAAGAAGTAAAGAGCAGACGTGGAGTGGTTATCTTAAAACTCTCTACATTTATAAGTATTCAGTCAGTACTCATATTTACAAGAGACATGATCTTGAAGGTGTTGTGTATGTCCCTTATTTATCAACACAGTTCACTTTGTTAGGTGTGTGGGTAGAAGTGTGTTCGTGAAGGCTGTTCAGTGTTGGAATTGGCATATGCTGGCGATAGTGCTTTTGCCTAAATTGTATATTTACTCTGAAGTCCAGATTGAGCCATCCACGTCTCCAGACAGTGTCTTCTCCGGTCTTCGGGGGCAGCAGACAGATAGGTAATGAAGGCTGCAGCAAGCATGGCTCTCATTGGGAGCGTATCCAACTCATTCTTTATCTCAGACATCTGATTGAAAGAGAGACACGGTTAAGAAACAAACTGGATGGAGATGGGGCAGACAGGTGAGGGATCTGGGGGAGAAAAGTACGAAAAGAGAAAGACACAAGAGGGAATAGCCATTACGACTGGAATGTAAAGAGAAGCAGGGATGAGAGAGGGGGAAGATGGAGGAAAAAGTGAATTATTTGATACGGAGAAAATAAGAGTCTGCCACATGTGGGTAGTCATGCTCTGGCCACATGGGGCAGACTCCTCATTTCCTCCTCCAAACGTACAGCCCAGAATAAGGAATAAATTGCAGATTTATTGAGGTTGCAGATTTTCAGCACCATGTCACCACTGCACAACTAATTAAAACCCACCTTATCAGAAACATGGAGACTTGAACAACATAAGTGTGATAAGAACTCGGGGCTTCCACTGTGTACATTTTATTATCACCACTGCTTCAGGATTAGAGCAGAAGCAGAAGCGCTCTCACTCCCCACTCGTCCGCTGGCCTGCGCTCACATTGCACTTTAACAAGAAAACATCCAGTACTGACGGGATTAATCTGGGTTTGCGTGATTCTCTCGAGTCTATGAGGCAAACTTTTCCCTGAAACACATTGAACAAAGTTCACCTGCACAGTTGCTGGCTGGCCCGCCCCCCCTGCTAAAAAAAACTACCTTAAATAACTATCTTTGAGGGAAAATGTACTTTGACTTTTTACTAGGCAGGGTGAAGGACCTATACTGCAGCCAGCCACCAGGGATGCTGATGAAGTTGCTCTTAATTACAAGACCAATCTTAAGATTAAGTCTTTCAAGAATAATAAACTGGGATTCACTTTAAGGGAGCAATCATGTCGACCATCTTAATATACAGTTGATGGTATTAATACTTTCAAACATCCTGCCGCTCCCTAAACTTTGACTCAAAACTTGTTCTTTGCAACACGTATTCTATTGTTGTGTACTCCCCCTCCCATGTGCTTCAACCTTCCCCTGAAGCCTTTAAGCAGCTTAAAGACATTAACATATAGTAAACTTCATCTACCGCACACTGTGCAGATGAAATAGGGACAAAGTGTGTACGTGAACACGCGTGTGTATGTTTGAGTATATGGAGATACTGTACGTGAGCAGAGAGTAAACTGGCTCTGTGGTGGTAGCCTTGAGGGAGGCAGTGAGCGTGAGGGTGTGTGTGTCAGGAAGAGATTGAGTGTTTTAATTAAGGTGCAGACAGATGCTGTGGAGAGGAGTAAAAACAGCCAGAAGGGACCCAAGACAGCAGGATTCATCCCCCTGTCATACTCACACGCACACGCCTTCACACGGACACAAACTTCTTGTTGCTCTTAGGTGGTAAATGAGCCTCTTTCTGAATAAATGTGTATAACCTCCCACACCAATACACACATCAACACACCCATACATCAAGGTACCTGTGTGTTCCACCGTGTGTGTTCTCCGTCCAGTTGTGAAATGAGCTGCTGGGCAGCAGCGATCGTATCCTGGGCTTTGTTCACCTCAGCCTCCAACTTAGCTGCTTCTGCAGTGTGACACTGAAACCTGAAGAAAGAGCAAGAAGAGGACAAGAGACCATTCAGTAGAGAAATGTGTTGTATGCAAGATCATTAAAGGTTTGAGAAGCATTCAGGCATTAACTTAATTTACAAGATAGATTAACTCTCAGGAGTTGCCAATCACATGATCAAATCACATGACTGGTTCACTGCATCACAGTGTTAAAAGCAGATCCACTTAGAGTGCTTTCAACTTCAGTTGGAAGTGCTGACTTTAACTCTTGAGATGTGATCGTATAAATACAACAAATGCTACAAAGAAAAATACAATTTATGATTACACCTGCTTTTAAGCCTATATTACTTTATGTTTTATCAGTTTACAATTATGTTTTCATAATTGTGACTCTTATTTACATTTTCTCACAAAATGTGTTGAGCATGTTTGTGCGTGTTATAGTAAAAAAACATAATTTTCAAAATTTTCTTTTCTTTTCTTTCATTTTTCTTTTACAATATGTTGATATACAAGATCAAAGTGAAAAAACTAGGCCTGATTTCAAAAACAGAGATACCAAACAAAGTCATGGTAAACATGTTTGTGGTATAAAACTGAAAAATCAAAAGCTTAAAAAAAAACTCCTAAGGGTTAAATAGATAGTAAATATAGGAAAAAAACCTATTTAGTTCAGAGATTGAGGTGGAGGAGGAGGATGGTGCAAGTAAAATGTATTTTTCTTTAGTTAGTAGAGATAAACGACACATGGCTGAAAAAAGCAAAGGTTGAGGAAGGAAGGGCAGCATCAAAGAATATAAAAGGTTAGGGCAGTTTGAAGTACACCTTTGTTGAACTTTGACCTGATAAACAATCAAACTGGCCAATGTCCAGCCATTAAAACGTGGTGGAAGACACTTGACCTTAAAACAGTATTGATTATTTACATCTTTTATTCATATAGCTGCATGCTAGAAGTATACAGACAGAACAGAGGGAGGGATGCTGCATGAATGGCAGCGAATGAGGGATTCTTTACTCTTAGTTTTTTGTTTAGTTTTTTCTATTGCAGTAGTTTTGAAATTATGTTTTATTACAAAAACATTATAATGGTTATTTATGAAAATAAAAAAACCGTAAGATTTTCATCCAAGGTGAAATATGACAGAAATGGAAAGAATCCGAGGCAGAAAAATAGATGGAAATTTGGGGGAAGGTACGTACTTCTCTTTCAACTCGCTGACTTTGGCTCCAACAGAGTTGAGCTGGTGCTCCAGCTTATTCTTCCTGCTCTCTGTTTTCCTCAGGTTTCTGGACACACACGCGCACAAAAACGGAAAAATATCTCACATGTGTATCAAGTAGCTTGAAGCATGGGGTCATTACATAAATCACAACATTAATATGAGCAAAGTTGGAAATTTCAGTTTGCAACTTTTCACTTGTTCATGTATATAACTCATGACCAGGTGTGAGGTTGTGCTGAAGAAATCAATCATAAGTGTTCTCTGCGTGGTGTTTGTGGGGGGTGTAGGTTCCTACTCATGCAGTCCGGCCTGCTCTCTCTCCAGCGGCTCGATCCTCTCTAGGACGTGGGAGTACTGGACGTTGGCTTTGACCCAGGCAGCCAGAGGAGCAGCTGCTGCACTCGCACGCTTTGCATTCTGACCAGAGCAATGACAGCATCACAAGTCAGAAAGAAGTCGGTTATAACAACAGCCCCAAAACAATCATGAGACCAAGAGAACACATCATCACAAGGTTAATAAGATCCAGCAACCATAGAGATAATTCTCTTTCTATAACCATGGGTAGCTGACCTTGGGGTCAAAGGAGGCCTTGTTCCTGTTGAGCAGCTCCTCTACACTCTGACGAATCTCAGGGGTGATGTTCCTCACTTCGAATGTCGCTATGTCCTCCCTCACACCCCGCTTAGCCAGAAAACTACAGAAAAGATTAGTAAAGGGGAAAAAAACAATAAGCCAGAGGGTGGTGACTGAAGTATTAAAAGATATATGGTGTTAAATAAGCTGTCACTTCACTGGAAAACAAGCTTTTAAATAAAGCCATGTGAATATGTAGTGGGGAAATTTAAGTGTTGGGAAGAGATGACAAGTTAGAATATTACATCTTTTACACAGCTCCAACTTCAACAGACATTGATTCTCATTAATTTCTCCTAAATTTCCTGACCGTGTCAAACCTGTCCTCTCCTTTCTGCCATCACATCTAATCACTTCCTCTCACCTCTCTTTGGTAACCCGAGAAGTGTTGTAGAGCCTTGTCAGTTTAATTAGTTTACTACGTGGTAACTATCTAGCCATCCTTCTTTTTCACCCTTCTTCTGTCCATTCTTTTTACTCATTCTTCCCATCCCTTTCCCTTTCTCACCTCTTCATGCTGACCCAAGAGGTGTCGAAGACGCCCATCAGTCTCAGCACCCCCTCCAGGATGTCTCTGATGACGTCAGGGGGCATACGCAGCGAGCGGATCTCAGACAGAGCTTCAGGCTTAATGTTTCCCACTGCACGCTTTGACTCATCTACCAAAGGCTAGAGGGGGGCAATGGTAAGCAGAGGGAGCGACACAAAGGGAGGGATAAGTAGAGCAGGGATCAGGGATGTGTAGGTGTATATCACTAGTAACTGACAGATAACATCATACTGACCCCATTCACACCTGGTATTAAGTGGTCAGATCCGATCCCTAATACCACATGTCTGAGACGCATGTGGTCACTTTCTTACTTTTACAATAAGAAGGTCCGCCTACTCTGCTTACATCCTCAGCATCAATAAAACATATCATTACTCTTCTCAGTGGCCATTCGTTGACTTGTTTATGGACACTGCCACAATATCAGCACTGACCAAAACATAATGATTGATAATGTTTTCTAATGGGTAAAATCTTTCTGACTGTGATATTGTCATTGGACTCATCTGTAAAGTCAGACTGGGTAAAAACAACATAATTTGGTCTTCACAAACTTATGATTCTTTGCATATAGAGCGGAGAAGTGAGATCTGATCACCGGAGACCCATTCAGGGTGCATTTTAATGTCTGAATAAACAAACTGAATGTTGTCCCCTTGTGATCGGATCTCTCAGGACAGAGTCAACTCACCTGTACTTCCTTCAGCTCATCATCAATTTTCGCTTTCCTTTCTTCAATCTTGGAAACTTCTTGAGCCATCTTTCCCTTTATCTTCTCCATCTCCGTCTTCTGGTCACTAGCATTCTGGAAAATGAAAAGGATCATGTGATGTTTGATTTGTTTGATTAAAAACACAGCCTTCGAGTTTGTTATATATTATATGATCTCCTCGACTCAACCTGCTATTCACAGAGAAATCCTGTCCCCTGACCGGGATATATTACAACCTGAACCAATCCAAATAAGCTTCTTTCTCAGTACTTCAATTTACCAGCTTCAGGCGTGAATCGCTGTGAACATTATTTCACACACTTCGTCTCTCACCTCTCTACCCCTAAAATCTATCCATCTTGTCGCATCAAATCTTCTTTCAAGCTAATCTCGTCATTGATTGTCTCCCCATTCCTCCAATTCTCCCACAGTTAAGCCTTGACCCCTTCCATATAACGCAGCACTTTTCTTGTTTCCTCTCCAAAGCGTATTATCCCTCACTCCCAACCACAATGTTTCCCTCTTCCCCAAGCATCTTTTACCCTCTTTCTCTGGCCCACCTTCCTCCATCTCCCCCCATCCTCCCTGCTGTCTCCTTCTCTACAGGAGACATAGTCACCACAGCCCAAAGGGATAAGTGGAGTTGCTAATTATCACTCTGAAAACTGACTCTCTTTCTCTTGTTTTTTTCTCTCCTTTCTTCTCTCTCCCTACGTCCGTCCATCTCACTCAAAAAGCAGATTCCCCACAGAGAGAAATACAGAATGATATAATAACTAATGTACAAACGTCTGCTTCATTTTTTTCATCCATCCATCCATAACCCCAAATTCTGGTATCGGAAAATAGAAAACTGGATGAAAATTCAAAGAACAAACAAATGCAAATGCATCCACAAAATAACTAGTGAGTTCACAGCAGTGGGTTGAAAGCTGTGGGAATCCAGAAAAGGTTTTCTGAGAGGAGAGGAGCGGAGAGACAAGAAGAGTGCCATGGTGAGACATGAGGAGGACTGAGATATTACTTAGAGGAGAAGTGAAACCCTACAGGACCCAACAGTCCTGCTGGTCACTGAGTGTCTAAGTTACACACGGTTACACACAGTCACACACACATTCAGCGACAAACATATATACATACACACCTGCATGGAGGTGGTGATTTCCTGTAGGGCAGAATCTGCCTCCTGTTGTTTGGTCTTCAGCAGTGCACTCTGCTCTGCAGCTCGCCTCTTCAACTCATCCACCAGAGCTTTAGCTTCATTCAGCTTCGACACACCTGCCTGCAGACACAACATCATAACACGTCAGACAAATAAAATCAGACTTATATATATGAGTAAAGACAACTAAAATTCAACACCAAGTTCAATAGTGTTGAAAGTTTAGCTATAGGTTTATCACTGCTCAACATTCAGTCAGTCATCATCCTGAACTCTGGTCAAAACAGTGGCATGCCATACACAAGACTGAATGTGATTGGTTGTGCTGGCAAAGGGCTGAAACAAAAGATAGTTCGAAAATCATTCTTTTCTTTTTAATAGCATTTAGAAAGCGTAATATAATTGTCAGCTTGCTAGCAAGCACAGTACAGGCTAGCAAACTAATCAGGCTTGTTGGATGATGCATTGACTGCATTTATGTTATAATGTGAGTGTTAGCTATTTCAGCCTTGCCTACATTTAAGTATGGAAAGTCCTTATCGAGGAGTAGTAGCTGTACTTCCTTGTGAATTTTAATTTTTTAGTAGAGCTGATATTTTACCTGCAGATGCTGTTGTCTCGTTGTGAGCTGACTTTGCTTCCGGCTGTATAAAGCAGTGTAAACATGCAGAAAGGCCATGTACTGGCTGGGTGTTGCACCGTGTTCTCTACATGATTCATGGACCATCAGAAACAAACGGCACAGGTCTCCCTGATCAGAGCCTGCTGGGAGACAAAGAAGTGTGTGAGCACAGATTGTTTGAAGTTATAAAGTCTTTCATATTACATTAAACAGAAAAATATGATCGCAATATAGTTAATATCGCCTGAATTATCTCATTGTTTCCACGGTACAGGATTTATTTTTGTATTTCAAATATGAAAAATTAGAGTTGAGGTACTGATCAATATACAGATACAAATGTTTGCCAATTCCTACAAAAACTGTCTTTATACATGGATGAAATTCACTCACTCAAAATAACTGTATTTCCAGCTTCTTCAAGTCTTTCATGCTAAAAAGGGAATCGCTTCTCAAGTATACAAATCTGTATTTTGTGGGTCTTAAAGGCTATTGGATAACTCCTTAATACAAAGTGATATTCTGTGATAACTTAAAAGCTGATGTGACATTAAATTAAATGTCTAAAATCTAACTCCGTCCTGAAGAGAAGTGTAATCCCATAGTGTCTTCCCATAGTGACAAGAAAGTGACAGGAATAAATAAATAAAAATCTTAATGAATAACAAAAACATTCAATTCAAAGGAGTAATTCAAAGAAAATGAGTCTTTTCATTAATACAAATCATGCTTGGCTTCACATACATGTGCTCTCACCTTTAGTATTGTCTCTTTCATTCTCAGCCCCTCCTCCCTCTGTCTTTGCCAGCAGCAGTTCAGGAATCTGATCAGGTTAACACACACCAGATGAATTTAGACAGAAACCATTGTATGTATAAAAAAAAGAACCATTTTTCTCTTATCTGCCTTTTAAAATGAATGTGCCAGGTTTGTACCACAGGCAAGCAAATGTACTTTAAAGGCCTCATGGGTATGGGGATAATATTGGATCTGGAGGCCCTGGATACTCCTAAGTCATTCAAGTGTGTCGAGGCTATTGCAGTGACTGCTAGTGTTCAACATTTTCAGATTTGTGAATCTCCATGCTCAACACTGGCATGAACTTTGTCATTCTTTCTTCTACTCAACATCCTGCTCTAACCTTCTTCATGCTGCTTTCGGTCCATCCTTCCATCCACTGGACAGAACACTTGCGGTAGAAAGCTGGGTTGCTCTCACAGTTGATGGTGAAGTTAGAGTTAGAGCAGTCCATGATCAGAACAATGTGAAGGTTCTTCTGGATTCCTAAGAGATGTGTTAAACAAAAAACTGTTGACGGGTTTTTAGCACAGAATGAGGTCTGAAACAGCAAATGAGAAGGAAACAGACAGTGAGGGACAATGTGATTATGTGCATGAGTTATTGTATCTCTGATATTCTCAGTGGTAGCTGGTATCTCCCTGACAGAATTGAATAGTGAAGGGTGAGCAGGGAGCTCTTTAGTGGGTTTAATTTGACAATAAAAGAGCTATTGATTTGATTCTCCAGCAGTAACCTTAACCTCAGTGACACTGGAAGATATCTGCAGTCCACACACCACTGCACAGCAGCGAGGCAGAAGGATGGAGTCAGATACAATCATAGAAGATAAACTGAAATACTGTATAGATAGATAGAAATACTGTAGTGAGAACAATCCCTGGATAGGAATGACACATGTAGCCGGGTTTTACAGTGAGAAGACAACCAGAGTTCCAGATATATAGAAGAATGAACAATGAATAACAAAGAGAGAGAATCTGCAGTACTGACTGTAGGAAAAGTAGTTGTAGAGTGGCTCTGTGAATCCGTCCTGGGAGGCAGAATCTTTGAGGGAGGACAGGAGAGGCTCCAGCTCCTCTGGGGAGTACAGACCTGGAACCTCGCCTTTAATAGAACACGCACAATAAAATTATATGTGTTTTTTGACATAGTAGCATCTCACAGAGGGAACTAAATCCTCAAGATCCTAGGGCCAGTATACATTAAAAGGGCAAACTATGATTGGTGTACTGCACTATTACAGTTATGGCTCACTCTACTGCATTGCTCATATTCAAATATAGATCATGTCTACTGCAAAACACGCTATGTAATTAAAAATTCTACTCTTATCAGTAAAATTAAAGTGTAACCTCCTGAGGCACTACTAGTCAAATAGGTTATCATAAAGATGTCAATAAAATAAGAAAACACGCTCAATAACACAATTACACACCTGACGACAGCAAACTGTTGACCATCTCTAAGAAAGCTGGGTGAACAAATTGATAATCCTCTAACAGCAGTACCACCTGCTGACCCTCCAGACCTGCCAGCTGCATCACCTACAAACACAGTACACATACACACACACACACACACACACACACACACACACACACACACACACACACACACACACACACACACACACACACACACACACACACACACACACACAATAAATTTGATACACATATATCAGTAAACATGTATATACTGTATATACTGTATATATATATATATATATAAATGACACACAAGAAGACATCAGACTTCCTTTAGACACTGTAGGTGCATATACTATTTAATGGCTAAATACAGGTGTCATTCAACAATCACTGTCAATTTAAATCTGAAATAAAACACTTGATAGACTGCTAATGGGAAGACAATTAAAGTGCTTGCCAGTAGAAGGCTATTATCTCTAAGTGCCCTCTGCTAAAAGAGTGGTTGGAATGATGTGAGCCATTTGAGCAGATAAAAATCGTATAAAGGCAATCCTCCATTACCGTCTTGAGATCATTGCTGAAATGCTTAAGAGAGTAAGCGCGGGACATTTTCGGCGTGAACAGTGTGTATCCGTGCATGTGCGACACCAGGCACGTGGCCGTGTGCCGACCAACTCCGCTCCGGCCTGCCAGCAGCAGAGAGCCGCCGGCCCTGCTCAGGACCCGATCCACCCTGGACACGAAGTCGCACACTTCCCAGAACAGGAGAAGATCCAGCTCCTTGTTATCGCGACTGTACAGCACGACTCCCTACAGGTGAAATCGGAAGGAACAGATACAGGAAGTGCAACTCAGAACACATAAACAAACACAAATATACACAAACACAATCTCAAATGAGATACAAAGATAACAGCAGTAGTTTTCAAATGTATTCAGATCCTGAATTTGGTAAGTTGCAATACTAAAATGTAAAAAAGCTTCTTTATAATAAGCAGTAAATTCAATATACAAGTGTATACAGTATAAGGTTTATCAGTAAAAACTCAAGAGTTGTATAAAGCAGAATAGCCTCTTGAAGAGTTGACGATCATGTGTTTTGTAGTTAAATCTTAAAATAAAAAGTAAAAAAAATTGCTGTGCAGCAAAAATTACAAAATGTAATTTAATAGAAGGATTAAGGAGCATAATCTTGAAATATTAAAAAACACAACTACCTCAAAAAGTAGAGCTCCTAAACAATTTCATACATTTATATGAGTATACATACAATCCCCCAAGTCTGACTACACACAACAGTTCCTCACTGAGTACCTTCTGTATAACTTGTTTTAAGTCGGCAGAATCCAGACGTCCCAGTTGTTTCCCATGAGGAGGCAGCGACTGGCCTGGAGCCATTACAGCCCCTTCAGAGGCTCCCCATGTCACATAGAAACCCTCTGCACACAAGAAATAGCATGCACTGTCAGTTATACATGCACATGCTGTATGTTACAAAGTGCACACAAACTGAGCACAGCAAAGGCAGAACTGTCACAAAAATGAACTGACACCAGTCAAATAAATGTGAAATTTGATCAAATGTGTGTCTCAATGTTAAACCAATAGGTATATTGACTTTATTTCAAATCCCACAGCTAACAAACCAGATATTGCAGAGAAGCAGGCAGGTGTTTTACAGGCAGACTGTACATCTGGCCACAGTAAGGAAGAGGCATTTCTCACTAAGGTTACAAAGCACCGGCCTTTAACTGATGCTTTCTAACACATTAGATACCAATGCAGCCAACAAGTTGGTGGAGTAAGGTGTGTAGACGACAGGGCTGATAAAAACAGAGCTATTGTATCTCTCAGAGTTATTGACCTGGTATGTGCCCGCTAAGATCTGCAGATGGAGCCCTGCTAGTTATTCCCAGGTCTCACTTTGTAAAGGGTGACCCAGCCCATCAGACCCCCAACATTATGGAATTTACTCAGAAGGTTTCATTGTCTAGCTTCTTTTAAAAGTCATCTTCTTATGAGAGCTTTTAACAAATGATTGACATTGGCTGTTATTGACCCTGACTAATCCAATGTATTTATTTGTTTACATAATTCTTTCTATGTTATTGTCCTACGACTCTGCTTAAGAAAATACGCTATATAAATTTCGAAAAATCAATTACTACAGTTGTGCCAGTTAACTTTGCATCTTTTCTTTTTAGTAGTTTCTAATAAAACCATGACCATAGCTTTGTTTCAGGATTGCCCAAGCATTTCTGCATTATGCTGTGCAGATGCTAGTAGAGTGCATAGCATATTATTTTTAGTACTACAGTGTGTACCTTTATATGCAAGGAGGACAAACTCTGAATTTGTCTTATTTCTCCTACAATCGTAAGGAGACATGTACCATGTTAACAACACTAGACATCTTTCTTGATTCTTGACTTGTTCTCATTTATCTCACACTCGGAGGTAGCAGGCTCGGAAGTGTGTCGCTTGAATCTTGACAGCTTCGGCTTGGATTTGAAACCAGTTGCCAACATCTCAACACTGCTATTACTAAGAAATGGTAATGTTATTTCTAGTGGGAGACACTATATTCTCAATGAGTGAATAGGAAATCTACTAAACACATCGTTAATATTTAAGTTGGTTTGAGCTGTCAAACTAACTGGAAAAAGGAAACGATTTATTCATGTCGTGTCAGTTTATAAAAAGCAAACAGATTCAAAGGACAGAGCCAAAACATGTCATCAGATGTTGCGTTCATTCAGGCATCAGGCTCCCCAGAGCTACATCTTGTACATCCTTTTGACTGTTGGATCCATATGAGCCTGCAAACAGTCTTGCAGGATTTGAATTAGGGAATAGGTGTGTGAGTGTGGATCTATCTCATACCAGTCATGTTGTCCAGAGCGTCAGAGCCCCAGTCGCCCCGTATGATGGAGGAGAGGATGTTATCGAAGGTGTGAAGGTCTTTGGAGGAAACTAGCCGGTCTCTAAACAGCCTCCTGGCTTCGTATGCCACCACCTCCAACACGCTGTCTGTCACATTAGACTGAGCTGCAAAACAAACAAGATTTTGGGGGATAAATACTCAATAGGTTATCATAAGGCATTGAAATGCAGGAAGAGATTTACTGACCAAATATTCCGCATAAAGACTGACTTAAAAAAAAAGTTGGTCACACATTAAATTTCAGAGAATTATCTGCAAAGGGAACTTTTCCTTTTCTCAAAGTAGGATGAGTATTTTATAGTTTCAAAAAGAACAGACAAGATGAGTAATTACGACCTGACTCAGGCCTCAACATTAGTCAAAGGTCTGTTTTAGGTGGGATAAGACGTAACCAGAGCACCTCCGAGGGTGAGACTAAATTTACTTAATTCCCCAAAGACCAATTGCTGTGAGCTAAAAAGAGAGCGCCAGAGGGACCAGCCTTAACTGTGGTCTCAGAGGCCCCTGGCTTCAACAGTGTCTGTCACATTATATTGAAAGAGCTGAAGAAGAGAATCTAGTGGAGACACAGCTGACACTCAGGGGGTTTCCTGACATATAAAACTTTTAAAACCACAGAAGAAAAGATAAACACAAAAGTACCAAGTTGTCATGCTAAGCATTTCATATTTATACAGCTTTAAAAAAAAAAAGACTTTCAGTGCCCAGAATCCTCCTTAGTGGGGATTCTACCACAAGCATAAATAATAAAATAGAAAACAAATTCAGAATTTCCGAGGCCTGTATTGGCAGATATTGATATCAGGGAACTTGAAAAGTATTTTTACATCTATTTTTTATTGTTTTTCCCGATTTAAAAAAACACTTCATACAGAGATAGACAGAGAATTAGAAAACATGTAAAAAGCATCAGTCACACACATCTGGGATCAGCTTAAACAGACTGATGATATCAGCCATCACAATGCATTAGTCAGCTCTTAAAGACACAAAGTAAACTAAAATGTTATTTAGTACAGTGCATACCTCCCCCACACTCCTTTATGAAACCACATCTAAATTCACTAGATCCAGATTATCGGATCTGCACCAAAGTTGAATGGCCCATTATACCACATTCTTCCACCATGTTTCACAGTAATCCTTCCAGTAGTTTTTGTGTAATCTTACTTATCTTACAGAGATGAAAACATAACCTCCTTGGTGGCGGCAAAAAATGTTATGTTCCTAATGTACTGTAATTTGAGTGCAACACAACAAAAGCGGCAAGCTAGAGTTCATTACAGATGACCACCTTGATATGTGGATACACAAGCACACTTGGTACTGGGCATAAATTCAAACTGAGTGTCATCTATGTTATGATCATTTAAAAGTAAGGTTATGGATGTTTTGAAATGTATATTGTAAATATAGTGATTGCAATTACACACTCAAACTGAACATTTAAAACATCAACACAGTGAAAGGATCCAAATTGAAAGAGGTTTTTACAGGAACCCAGATGAAGGTAAACAATGAGAACTAATAGCAAGTAAAACAATTATGAGCACAGGAAAAGCGCAGTTTGTCTGCTGACTTGGTTAATTAAGATAAATGATCGGACTCACTATCATCACAGGAACACACTGCAGAGAGAGAGTGACGGAGGGAGAGATGGAAACACAGCAAAGGGGGAGAATGATGAAGAAGACAAGACTAGTGACAGAGGACGTAAGGAAAGAGTGGAGAAAACAGGGAAGGAGAGAGAGATGGAGTTAAAAAAAGGTGAGAGTTGGAGACAGTAACTCTGAGCTAAAAGAATACTGACAAGAAACTAAGCCATCTGCTGCTGTCTTTTTGATTCTGGCATCAAAACTGACAGAGTTATTAAAGCTTCATGCTCCTCAGCCGCAGCTGAAATGTGCACGTGGACTCTAAAGAATTAGCAGAAAACCAGTGAGTCATTAAATCATAGAGCATAGAGCAGTGCTTCTGAAAACATTGACTGGAGTACCTTACGGGCCATGGGTCTGATTCTGAAGACTTCTCATATTACAAAAGTAAACATATTTTTAAACATATTTTTCATGCATCTGGTTTCCCAATAAAGCCTGAAAATTCTGACTTGGAGAAGCTTGGGATGTGCCTGGTTATTGCAGCCATCTTAAGGCACGGATACGAAAACAAACAAAAGCCTTCTGTCCGTACTCTGCGTTCATTTCGTCCATATTTGTGTTCTGTAAGTTTTTGGATAAGGACGACACACACAAAACAGTGTAGCCAACTGTTCAAGTGAGACGACCATAAGCCATGAGGAAGAACATTCAATAATGGTGAAAACCTTTAAGGAGAGACTTTGCTAGTTGGCAAGAAACTACAGGCGTTTCAGAAAATCTCACCTTTGCGCTGCCCTCTAGTGCCATGCCAAGACAGTGTGAAGGATGCATTGAGGTATATGGGCAGTGGAGGTTATATTGTTTGAGCGGGACGCATCACTTTTTGTACGTACAGGCAGCATAAATCAGCATTTAAACCTATTTTTAAAAAGTGCTCAAAAACATAGACATTGATATGTGTGCATTCCTGCACATGTGTTTAGTTACCTGCAGTGAGGTCATATCTCAGCAGGCTGAGGACCCATTCAGTGAGAATACAGGGGGTGAACAGGTAGTGACTGTGGTCATCCACTGTAAACTTGGCTTTCACCTGAGAGGAGAGAAACACATGGATGATAGCAAATAGGATCAAAATTAATTCAATGATTCAATGATAAGAATAATCTTAAGCCAAACTCTGGTTGATACCCGCCCTCAGCATCAAACATGACGGATAAATAAATGAAAAAGTTAATATTTTGTTCCCGCCATAGCTGTAATTTAGAACTGGCATCATGGTGTTTCAGTCACTGAAGGTCTGTGCCTGCATGTAGAACAAAACAACTCTGCTGTACGACACCATTCTAGTTTTACATTGGTATACGTTTATAATTGGCTGACACCTATATTCTAGTTTTGTTGAAAAGCTACAATGTACCAACACAGAAATTTTGCCCTGTCACCCAATCTTTAAACCAGGAGAGGGGAACCTGAAGCCTCCGGGACGAATAAAAGACTATTTAATCTGCCCTGCCAGGCAATTCATAAATACTATCACAGCAGCTACTGATTTTTTTCTGTGATAAAATAAAAAAACATTAAATAGAAGACTAGCAGGTTTAACAGCTCGGATCCTTTTGACTGTATGCCTGTCTGATCACAGTCAGGGTGAAAGGCACACATGAAACAAAAAACCATCACTGTCAGGAAAGTAAACGCAGAGAAAGGGACAAACAATTATTTTTTGTTGACATAAAGGATAAGCCAGTGTACCTAATTTGCAGAGACGAGCGCACAGTGATGAAAAAGCCTGATCTGGAGCATCATCACAGCTTCAAACATGATAAACTGGATGAGTTACAAGGACAAATGCACTTGGATTTGGGTGTAATACAAACAAATTTCACAAGACAAAATTATTACAGAGAGGCAGGCAAGTTTTGTGGTAAGCAAGCTAATAGCTTTGAAGTTGGATCCGCATTAAGAATTTCTACAATAGAACCACGTTACCACTGTGAGCTGAGTTCCAAAGTTTAAGTTTGTCTAGTGGGGGAAGGGCTCTGTTTGCAAGCCATGTATGTCCCAACCAAAAGCGATGATTTGTTGGAGTTTGTTGATGTATTTGCTAAAACCAGGAGGGAGTTCGTAGCATCAAAACCATCTGACCTCGGACGCCTCACCAAAAAGTAGTGGTTACAGCCATCGGAGAGAGTTTAGAGTGATAAATGTGTCCAATAATTTAGTACGGCCCATGAAGGATGTTAAATATCCTGAAATGTATGTACATGTATTATACTCGTGTTCGTATGAAGAATGCAAACCTCTCTATTGAATTAAAAGCCATGTTTTTAAAGCATACAAGTACTTGGGTGGTGCTATTTAGCTGAAAATGGGTGTAATAACTTCTTCCTGTTTACAATCGTCTGTCAGTATGTGTCCCTCATATTTTCTCAAATTCAACCTCTGGAGTCTCCAGTGACTTGTTGATGCTTTCAGTATCTCAAGCAAGAATCTGTTGCCACAACATGACCATGAATGGAAACTCTGTCCAATTCATTACCTGTTCATAGAGCTGCACCAGAGAGCCAGCCAGCTGGTGAGTCTTCCCTGTGCTGGCCCAGGCTGCCTGGCCGCCAAGACTGTGCTGAAGAACTGGCTGCAGGTACGCTGAGTAGATAGTCTGCAGCTGCTCCCTGTCTGGATAGCTGATGGCAGAGGCGAAGAAGCAGAGACGGAGGAGAATGTAAGAGGAAACAAGATGGTGAGTCAGGGTCGGGGTTAGCAACAGCAACATGGAGAAACAAAACAGAGAGAGAGAGAGAGGAGGACTGATGTTGGACATGAGAATTAAGGTATGTATGTGAATTACTTAAAGTTGGAGTGCTTGCATCATACTTACTCAATGGTGCAGATGCGTACTATAGAGGAGAAGCGGGAGGTGAGCGAATGGCTCCCGACAGCACCCCCTGTTGACATGGAGGCCACCACCTGGATGTTCTCGAGACTCACCCACTCCAGATTTTCATCATAAAATCCCTTATATGTCAACACCTGGAGGAGTGACATGGAGTGAGGTTAGATGTGTCTGATTAAATTATGAAAACACAAACTCATCAATAATTTGAAACCACAAATTCTTTGTGTGTGGAGTTTGTATGATTTCCCCCATGTTGATGGGGGTTTCCTCTGGACCCACACTGATGTGAAAGGAACCAGCGTCAAAGTCTCAGCTTCCCTTCATACATTCATTATTTGCCTATTTGTGTTAATGTCAGTGTATCAGCTCTACCTGTTGCAGGAAGGCAGTGAGGTTGCTTGTCCCCCACTTGTCCGGTTTGGGCAGGTTGATGTTTTTCAGGTAAAGGACCAGATTCTCACAGTCCTTGGGTCTGAACACCCGGCCAGTGTTAGAGCTCAGCAACAGGCAGGTCTGACTGAGCTTCTGGAGGACATGGCGGGAAGAGGTCTGTGCACTGCAGTGAACCACGGCGACTTGGGTGGAGCGCAGCCGAGAGAAGGCGTAGCGCAGCAGCATGCTAGACACACAAAAACACAGAGAAAGAACGTCAAGAAATACATACTAACTTGTATTTAGTTGTTGTCCTGTTATAGGAGACAGATGCCGCTTTATTTATGATATGTTGTAAGGTGCTCAGAAAGGCGCCATGAAATAAAAGCTGTTTTTGTTGTTGTCCCTCAATCCCTACAGTATGAGTTTAAGCTTTTATGTTTATTGCAGCTTTGCGTGTGATTTCTGGTATACCTGTATACAAGGCATCTACATATATATAATTTGCAAGTGTGTATATATGACACATGCAATCATGAACATATATGTTTATATAAACATATATTTATGATTATGCAAATATTTGTGCCCTTTGTGAGTGTTTTTTTTTTCTGCAAATGTGAAATTACCCCTTTCCACAGCCCTCTGGCCCCACCACCATGAAGGGCTGCCTGTGCTGAGCGGTGAGCCACGGGGAGAAACAGTGCAGACCTCTCTGCATGTCCACGGTCTCTATAACAGGTAGGGTGTGAGTATGAGCAAGCTGCTCCAGCGTGAGACCCTCAGGACGCTGGAATATATAGGCTGCTAGATGGCCGCTCTCCGTATCATAGTAGGTATCTAGTGGTTTTCTGGTGTCTGGTGGACTTTCCCTGGCCCAGCTCAGCAACTACAGAAGTACAAAGAGCACACATCAGGACCTGGAGTGGTACCCCAGCAGTTTCCCACCTGAGGGGAGTCATGAATGTGAATCTTAAAATGTAACTTCTTTACTGTCGCCCTTTTACCATGCTAAAAATAAACAAAATAAAAAAGACAGAGGTCCTTACCTCCTTGGCAAACTCCTGTCGTGTTTTGAAGTTGAGGTTTCCTCCCAAACCTCTAAGAAGGCCAACAATAAACTGACCTCTCTCTGTCACAGCGTTGAGATGGGACAGACCATTGAACACTGTACCCACCAGACTGGACTCCACAACAAAGTCATTCTGATGAAAGGAGAGACGGGGTTATGTGAGTCTGATTTACAAATCTAACTAAGGTTTTTTGAATGACTTTGGTGAAAGTGAGAGGAAACACAGTAGATGTAGAATAGCACCACCCTCTACACACACATACCTGTTTGACGACCCAGTCCAGGGCTCGCTGGAAATAGTCTCCCAGCCAGTTTTCCAGGTTGCTGCAACACTCCTCTGGCTGACCCCTCAACCACGACTTGACCAAGGCCCCCACATCAATGTCTTCATCGCTGATGATATAAGTCGTAATAAGACAAGGTTAAAAAAAATCATTGATCTACAAATAAACAATTAGATGTGTGGAAAGGTTCACAGACCTGAGAAAGATCATCCCCATACGAGAGATGGTGGCTGGTGAGGCGCAGCTGAGATCGTGAGTCTCAAACAAGAAGTTAACATTGGGGCCGAACTGGATGCGTTCTCCGCTTGGCATGGTCAACAGTCGGTTATCATCGAGCACAGAGTTTAGACTCTCAATCCACTCTGGGTCAATGTCGCCGTCACACACAATCCATGAGCTCACCTCTAGAAAAAAAACACAAATACATATACATTCATATGCAGTAGATACACACCTCAATCCAAATACATCCAGTGCAGAGCATAACAAAAGCAGCTTCCTTCGGGATCACTATATTCAGGCGCTGTAGAGAGTACTGGGAGCAGTGCAAGAACTTTTCGAGTTAAAGTAACAAATACTGTGGAATAAATCTCATGCTAGTTTTCAAAAGTTCGGCTCATAAAGACAAAAGTTTATTATGACCTCATTGCATCTATTTGAAAGGTGTCTCCTTCTTACCCTGTGGTTCCCTGACCACACTCCTGGCACTGTGTGTGAGGACACCATCGGCCCATTCTCTGGTGTCCATGTCTATGTGTCCAAGCAGCTGCTGTCTGGGCATGGCCTTTGGATTCATTGTGTACTGTTTCACCTGCAGAATTACATGGTCAGCAAGAAGGCAAACAACATTAGCAGGGTTTCTGCAGGTTTCTACAAGGTACTCTTTAGACTATTTAAGACTATAATGACTGAAATTTAAGTACAACAGATATGAAGGAATATCAGTGTCAGAATTACTTACACTTCCCTATAAAAGATAAGGTGAAGTAGCCTAGAGACCTAATACATAACATTATTAATTTTTTAGGCCCTGAATTTCATTCAGATTATTGAATTTGAGGCTATTTAAGACCCCGCGGGAACCCTGATTAGGTAAGTTTTTTTCAAATGATCAATAAACTTTCATATTAATTATTTTTATGCTCCTTCATATCAATATAAAAAAGCATTTTGAATACAGGCTGAATCGATGAATGAAAATTCAGGTAGGCAGCTCCTCTCTTACTCACCACTTTGCCCGTCTTGCTGAGAGCAGCCCTGAGCATCCTCCAGAGTGTTGACTTCCCAGCTCCGCTTGGCCCGACAATAACTACACCCATGCGCTGTCTCAGCTGCTCATTCAGCTCCAGTGCCTTCTTCAGCTACATAGATTGGAAAAACAATTAGCGATTAATCTGTGATTTGTCCACCATCAAAATCAATTCATGTCAAAGATGGAGTGATGCCAAATATTGCCTGAACACCATGTATCATGACAATAACGTGAATATCCAGCTACTAATTGCACGCACACACCTGGCTGGGTATGAGCTCAAGTCGTGCCTCCTTGTAGACGTGTTCGAGGGCATTCATGAGGATGTGGTCCTCCACGTCTGTGAAATTAACCCCAGAGAAGACGTCTTTGACCAGAGCGTCGAACCGAGAGCTATCAGCAAATGTCAGCTTGGACATGGTGTTCAGTCTCAAGGCCTGCACCACCAGACTGCTCTCCTGAACTGAATGTAGATGAAAGAGATTGATTTAGCATCAGAGTGATTTACCACTGTAAAAACAGACTATATGCAGAGAGGCATAAACACAGGCTTGATAGAGAAGACAAAAACAGGGTTATGAAATTGAACCTTTCCCTGTTGTAAAAGCGATAATTACCAAAGCTTGTCATGATTTACAGGTTTGTCAATACTTTTGTTCTGTTTTCCAAAGATGTTCGCCTTTCCCCCAGGCACGACCGTGGTGCAGAGAGAGGAGCACTTGGCCAGACTACACACAAAGAGACAAACACAGCACCTTGGGGACTCATTGATAGACAGGGGTTCCATGCGGTGTCCGTTGGCAAGATCTAGGGCTGGTGGTAGAACAGGAGGATTTAAAGGAGAGCGGGATGGGTTCAAGAAGAGGCAGAGAGGAAAATGAGAAAGAGAAAGATAGAAGTGAAAATATTGAAAAGCAGAGACATGAAGGGAAGATGGGGGGGTGAGAAACGGAGGGCGGCGAGCGAGAACTGCAAGAGCGGCGTCGACAGCCAGGTATCAGAGAGAGAGCTGACAAGAGGTCAGGAGGAGGGGAAAGGAGGTGGAGGGAAAAAATCGTACAGAAGCGGTAAACAACAGAACTCTGAGTGTCTGGGAACAGGAGAATGGAGAAGGACAAAAGTACAGACGAGTGAAAAGCCCAGAGGAGGGAAAGTTTTCAGGAGGGAGCATTTGGGCTAAATGTCAATTGATGTGTCTGCATTAGAGGATTTAGAGGGCAAGGACGAGAGCAGGGGAGAAAGAGAGAAGTGCTGTTCAAAAGAGCCTTTTGATGTTCGAGTACACTCATGTATAGTCTTGATCAAACTGCATTAAAGAGATATCCACACTGGGAGACACAGATAAACAAAACGCTCTGCTGTGTGACCCAGTTGGCTGCAGGATGAGCATCAACAAACCAGTAGAATTTTCCCTCATCACATGCTCGTACAATCTGTTTCATTAGCGCTATAACTTTCTGTCTTCCAGGTCAGGAGCTCACAGTCTTCACAGGAGAAATGCTTTAAAGGTTCAGTGTGTAGGATTTAGTGACATGGCGGCCTCAATAGAGAGGACCTGCTCCCGATGTTAAAATAAAGTATTTAAATATAAAGGGCCCATTCTAGGGTAAAGAAAACCAAAAATCATAAAATTTCGATGATTACACACAAATGAAAAAATCACTATGATTATTTTATATTCAATCTGCCAATAGATCCCTATCACCTGAATCTTACACACTGGACCTTTAAAGACGCTTCAACCAAATGACAAAAGGTGAATTTTCACATTATTGACTTAATGTGGAAAGCTAGAATTACTGCCCCATGGTTATATTGACAAATTAAATCGTATCAGTTAACCTTTGAGTCCAAGTGACAACTGGGCGACATTTTTAGAAACTCCCTGAAGGCAGAATTGAGATACCATCTGAAAGAGGCCAAAAACATGTTTTGTGAGGCCACCATGACCTTGACTTTTGACCACCCAAATCGAATTCTTTAATCAGTGAGTCTAAGTGAACATTTGTGCCAAATCTGAAAGGATTCCCTGGAGGTGTTCCTGAGAAATCAATTTCGCAAGAATGGGACGAACGGACGGACAACCTGAAAACATAGTACCTTCAGTCACTGGCTGTCTCAGACACAGAGACATTAAAACATAAACTGGAAATACTACAACTTTGTATCTTAATTATAATGCCCTATAGGGACATTATAAGTTATACTACTTCAGTACAACTGACCTTTCTGATAATTTTTTTTCAATTATTATATTGGAATTAATTCAACAGCTCTTAGCACATACATATAAATCAGGTGTGTGTTAATTGAGTGCTGCTGCTTTTCTGATCGTCATCATTTGCTGTGCAATTATAAGGCAAAAGTTTGATATTGGCTCCACTCACCACTGGGGGTTAGAACATTTAGACTTCAAAGATCTCAACTGGGCTTGTTTGTGGTTCTTTGACATGAATTATGACACACAGTTGTTTTCAAATCCTCTGAGACAGTAAAATAGCACAGAATGACAACCCAAAGTTAGGCTGTCTCAGATAGATTGCTGCAGGTAAAATGGTCATTTAGTCGTTTCTGCTTAATTGCACTACTTGATGGATTTTACTCTACAATCTTTTCCACCTGTGAAGCATGAATAAAATCTCATATTGAGTCGGCGAGTTGTATCAAACTGGGAGTGCAAACTATAGTCGCTTTCCACTATCAGACACTAGAACACTTAATGTGTTAAGTAACACTGAAAAATCCTTAAAATCCCTAAGATCCTTTAAATCCTTATTTACATTCATTACCTAATGTCACATAATAACAATCATGGCAACATTCTCTACTCTCTTAGACACACCTTACAAAAATCATATGGACTACAAATACATTGTATAAATTATCTAGAATGAGCGCTTGAATATGTTTTGCGACAGAATACATCAGTTTTTAGATCTTATCTCAAAAATATTCCCAGCACAATCTCTGAAAGAATAAACCCTGTCCTGCCTAATTTTAAACAGATAAATCATGTGAAGCAGGGTCACTGAAATTTGTTACGAGACAGTACATAACAGTGCCCCATCAATTTTGCACTGTGATCCTATAACATATTGGACTTATGATGGAATATAAAAAGAGAAGATCAAACTCGATGCAGCAGTACAAGATATGTTGTCATTTTTATAGGGGCCTTTGTGTGTGTGTGTGCTGTCTAGGACCACACGCACACACATTTTCTCTAACTCCTGGTATTTCACATGATGGCCTGATACGATGATGATTCGTTCAGTTCATCGTTCAAGAAAAAATATAAATATTCATGCACAACAAAGTCACTGCAGAGCCGCGGGTTGCCGACCCCTGGCCTAGAAGTAGACGACTAGTAGACCTCAGAATGTGCTTTCGTGCCAGTATGACCTCATGCTCTGCATTATCAACCAATGTAAAATACACTCCCCATTCTTGGATGTGCAATATATTTTGTGTTGTGTAGTTTTGTTTCCCGATAGCAAAAATGTTTTGTGTACTAGAGCCCGACTAATATGGAATTTTGAGGGTCGATGGCGATACTGATTTTTTGGGATTAAACATTTCCAATTCCGATGAATCTGCAGATATATCAAACACAAAAAACAATGAAATGTATTTGAGGCTTGATATTTTACAGTTAAACCATAACCATATTATGAATAACTATGAAGAAAATGTGAAGAAAAATGCAATAAAATGCAAAAATGTTCTATATTGTTAATTCGGTAAAAAAAAAGGTTTTGATATCAGTAAAAATAAACATCAGCAGCTATGAATGTGACTCGAGGTCATGACCTCAACCTTGATGCACCTACTTTGTCTGAACTGCCCTGTCACACACAGCTAATGGAAAAGTAAAAATACCTCACAGAAAAATTGCACCCGAAATTCAATAAACAAATAGCCGGGGGGTGGGGGGGTCTTACTCTTGTCCTTGTCGTGACTCCTCCTCTGTTGCTGCAGGAGACTGCCACAGGCCTTCAGCACCGTCTTCAGAGCACGCAAACCCCAGTCATAGTGCTGCTGGGGAGTCAACAGCTCCCTGGACAGACAAATACAGACACTCTCAAAAACCTCCGGTTGTAGCAGAATTAAGGGTTGGGGGGGGCAGAGGATAAATTATCTACAGAATCAATAGAATGCAATACACGGAAGTGGCACTTTAGGTAACTTCAAATAAATTCAACACACAGCATGATACTGTTTGAAACACAAAACACCACTTAGTGAACCACACAGACACAGTGAAATACACGTTATTAGTATTAAGGTGATAAGTTCACAGACAATGTAATAAATCTGCTACACCTAATATTTCCAACCTTAAACCAAATCAACAGACTTAACAACAGACATTTCTACCTGGCCAGGTTGAAAATTGCAACCAATTTGCGTCCCAGTATTTCTCCACTCTTGAAGCCCTCCGAATACAGAATGACCTCTGCAATGAGCTCGTTGTCTGGCCTGCTCATGGCCACGGGTCTGAACAGCTGCTTTAAGTTGTCTGGAAGCTTCTGTCGGCCTCCGTAGCCTTTTCCCGCCGGGTTCAGCGTGATGAACACTCCAGAGTTTGGGTCCAAATCCACCTGGAGGAAGGAAAAGTGATAACGTGTTTTACACTGACATGAATACAGGTTGAATGATTGCTGATGATTATTGACCCAACCAATTTTTTCATGATGGATGATGATGCAATTATGTGTTTAAGTATGAGTTTAAAATAGCCATTATAAACATATATAATATATAATATAATATGATATAATGTAGATGTAATTGGACATAAGGTGGCCTTGAGATATAAGGAGTAATTGGCTTTTGAAAAGTGTTTCTGTGCGTCTCGTATTCCTGACCTCCTTCCCCAGCAGTTCACACGTGTACTTGTGATGTTTGAGAGAGTCTTGGATGGCCTGAATCTGCATGGAAACTGCAGACAGTACTGCTTCCTCCAAGCGGTTAAACTCGTCAAAGCAGCCCCATGCTCCGCACTTCACCAAGCCCACAAAGATTCGTCCCATTGACTTCACATCAATGCCCTGAAAGACAGACGGATGCAAACCAGAAAAGATGTGTTCTCACTGACATTTGTTTTCATTTACCAATCTTGTTGTGCATGTGCATGTGTGTGTTCTCACATGTGTAAAGACCGTGTGTCTGTCTTCTATATACCACAGATATATTCATTCAAATGTGAATAACTAGATCTGCATATGTGTTTTGCTTCCAGAATAATTAGCTGTGATAACGTTTTTGGCAGAGAAAATAGTGTGTCGTCTTAAATTGAGTGTTCAAAGTTAAACCCTTCATATAATCTCTGAGAGCATCTTAATACCTCATCACAGTTGAACACCAGCACTTGGCGTCCAAACAGCCCTCCAAGGGCTTTGACCGACTCGGTTTTTCCTGTGCCAGCAGGTCCGTAGGGGTTTCCCCCGAGCCCCATCTTCATGGCCTGGGTCAGAGTCAGGTAGCACTTATCAGTCAGCGGTGTGTGCACCAGCTTAGCTGCATTCCCCTGGGATGGAGAAGAAAGTGAGCGATAACACAAGAGAGAGAGAGAGAGAGAGAGAGAGAGAGAGAGAGAGAGAGAGAGAGAGAGAGAGAGGGAGAAAATATGACAAAACGCAGTGAGATGGACAGACAGAAGATATGAAGAGTGAGAGATGGGTGGATCATGGGGCATAAGAGACGGAGAAAGAAGCCAAGGCAAACAGAGAGATGATTGCTTAAAAAGTGAGGAATGAAAAAACAAATGAAGGACAAGCAAAAGGAAATGAAAATGACTGAGACGGACACATGCAGGACTTTTTTTAAAGGAAACTGCAGAGGAGGGACATACAGCAAGATAGTGGCAGTGCTCCTCATCTGTGCATTCACAGCGCCCCCAATAGGTATGAAATAAGAAAATTCAAGTAGACCTGAATTTTCAGGTTTCAAGTTTCCTTCACTGTACCGGGGTAATGATTAAAATAAATAATTTACAAATATGTATGGACTCCTGGTGACACTATGATGTAATATATTTTAATTTATTATAGTTTGACAGGACAGACATGCATGAGCATTTTGTTAATAAACAGCACTTTATTCCCCTTGACTGATCAGGTGGATATATTCAAACTACAGATAATAATTTAATCCAGTTATGAAAATTACTAATCATTTAACCTATTTTGTAGAAACACATTTTTTCCATTAATAAAAGAATTAAGCATATTACCTCTTGGTATTAATATAACCTTATATATTTTTGGATGATACTATAAATGAATCAGAAATATTCTTCTATGAAAATAAAGGTGAGGTGCAGCCTTAGAAACATTATGCATGTTTGTCTCATGCTCAGTTACAGAGAAAGACATACCTGGTATTCATATGTATAGCTGAACTCTGCATCCACCATGTGTATGTGGCAGCATTTGTCTGGTTTCATGTAGAAGCGCAGCTGCTTCTTCCAGGCCCAGGCGTCAGGACTGCTAACTTGAGCCTGTTTAAGTTGCTTCACGACACTGATGTTATGGACGATGTCCAGGATCAAGGCCTTAAGCTTCAGCTGCAGGACACTGGACTCTGCACAGGGAGATATGAATGAGTATCAGGAAAGCAGGATAGCAGGAAAATCACACCTATTTACGTGCCAATCCGGTTTTTCTCTCTTCGGGTGCTTTTGATCCAATATGAGTGGAATCTACATCAGGGAGGCGGGACAGGGAGATCTCTGTCTCCTCATCTGGCAATCCATCTTTTCGCAGGTTTTGTTTGCTACTTTTACTATTTTGGTTAGTTTAGGTGTTTGCTCTGGTCCTATGTCTCTTTGCCTATGTAGCCGTCCCACACCTCTTACATCTTATTTTTTCTTTTTGGCCAGCCTTCAGAGATCCTAGTTTTGGTTAAGTAGTTTTTGTAATGGTTTATAAATTAAAATATCTTAGCTATTCTGATCCTCGGGTATGGTGTTCTATTTATATACTGCTGGTCAAATGTGTTATTGTGGCTGAAACATACCCACATGAAACAAGCTTCATAAAATCCTAAAAGAGGATTTCACATGTACAGAATTCCACAAATCTTATTATATCTTATTTATTAACCTTTTGTATTGTCATATATTATACTCAGTGCTGTATCTGCCCATTAATAGTCCTGTTGGTTTAAATGATAAACTACATGTAACATTAGTTCCTCTTTCTCCCTATTCTTGATCACTTACATTGAATGTTAAACAGTCTTATTCATCTTTACACTGGCACACTTAGTACAACGTTATTTAGTGTTCTGCACATGATATTAACCCCAGGTCATTAGATAATTAGACAGATAACCCTGCCAGGCTGCTTGGCTGTGAATTAGATGGTAGACCTTCCCTGTAAGCAGATAGAATAACAATAGCTTCTGTGTTCCCACAAAACGGGCAGCAGCTCTTGTCGAGTAAAAAAATGCAGTATTGTATTGATCAGTGAGAAGAATAAATGGAGCCGCTTACTGTGTAAACATACCCAACATGCCATTACGAAAATCAATATCATCAACAAACACTTGCTTAACGGTTTATTGCTGCACAAAATGCAAGAAAAAAAAGACACTTGAGGCAGTTTATGAAAGTATCATTGTACTAACTTGTCCAGCATCCATTATAATTTAGTTTCTCTCTAGTTAGGGCAGAGGATGGGTTTCACAGCTGAGCAAAAATGAAATGATTATAATAATTATATTAAGAATGATGGATTAAGTTTTTATAACTATCCACCCACCATTTTCTAAATCGCTTATTATTTAAGGGTTGTAGGAGCTTTCCAGTTCCAGTGTTTTGCATAGGCCAAAAACATACAGAGACAACCTTTCACACTCACATGCACACTCACATGCACACCCACTGTACAATGACCTAAATCTAGAGTTTCCAATCAACCTAACCTCAATCTGTAGGAGGAAGGCAGAGAACATGCAAATACACAGACACATATAGATACACACATAAAAAAATTATTTGTCTAATAGTTCATATATATAATCAACAGAATTTATTTTTACTGCCAAACTTTGCCTACAACCACAAAAAATCCAGTAGCAGAAAAAAATATACAGACATTTTATGTTTTGCTCTTAAAATCGAAAATCTCTATCCATCTCCATCTCTAAAGCTGGGACTTGATAGTTTAATTATTATGTGTTCAAATACCATCTCCTATGTACTTTACATGCTTTTTATTTCTTGGATGAAGGAAGGCATCACTGACATTAGTCTTTACCCAGAGGCTCACAAAATGTAAAATGTTCATCATCCTGTCTTATCTCTGCCAGAACAGGGGGATAGCTCCCACTGCCTGAGTGTTTTTATGGCTCAATTATGTAGACTGGGTAATGAGATTATCCTTCCTGTTATTACTTTAGCTGCTTTAATCAGTACTAGTCGTCTACAGCCTCTTCAGGCTACCTGCTTGTGTTAAGGGCGCCGGTAATTTGATAAGATGATAATATGGAAACAAGCTCCACGTGCACATTTATAACAGTCCTTATAAAATTGCTTTGGTGAAATTTCTGGTGGTCTATTCTACAAATCTGACTGACTTGCTAAAGTAATGAAAAACAGAAATTTGCCCCCAGAATAACTTTGTGTGCAAAATTTCATGAAATATATATATATACACACATACACAGCATGGCATAGAAATTTGGAATTTGGCAGCAATGTCCCATGAAATGATGCCTCTAACAGGGTTATGGACGATCCTTTCATCACATGCATGAATAAATCTTTATTAAAATTTGAAAGTGATTTATATATTACACATAAAGGCTTTATATAGTTGTATATTCAGCCCTAGGTCATTAAACTAGCCTGCCAGCTACTGTGTTAGTGGCGTTAAAGGTTACTGGCACTCTGCAGGCTCTAGTGTGTGACTGGCTATCAAGAGATTCAGACAAGAGCAGGCATTTGGCATTAATCTCTCAGTGCTGAGTAACAACCCAAGATTATGATCAGAGTGCAATCATGAACAACACAAGAGGGAATCAGATAGTGGAACGAAGTGTCAAGTAGTAGCTGTTTATAAGGACTTTCAAAGAGAGGTTATTGTTGTGAAGAATGTGAACAGAAACCGGAAAAAAAGGACAGGGTTGAACAATCTGCTGTAGAAATAAGAAAGGACTAAGAAAGCAGGACAAAATTGTGCATTTGGTGTGATATCAATATTTCATGATGTCCCAGATTATAATCACAATTTGACAGGAAAATAAAGGTAACATGGCTAAGCAAATTCAGGGATGAGGTGAAGCTTATGTAGTTGCTTTTTACATTTTACTATTTTAGCAAACACTAACCATACTCAGGGTGTTCAGACTAAATGTAAAGCAAATTTTAAAAGGTGGTATGGTCGTATACAGCGGGCAATCCTTATATTTTTACAAGGTGGTTTATTCTAAATCTTGCTTGCTTGCTGAAGATGGTAAATTCTTTATGGATAGCCACCGACCACCAGTCACAGGGATGATTTCTTCCGGTGCTGAAGATGGTCAGTCTGACTGCGTCAGATGGTCAGTGTGTTTGTGAGTGAGAGAGAGCAGGAGCAAAAAGAGCGCTGTCCTTCTATTCTTTTCTATGCCACTTGGTTTCAACTTTTAAAAATAAACAAGCAACAGCCATCATCTTTAAAGTCTACAATTGCAGTTTATACTAATACTATTAAAAGGTCACATTCAAATAAATAAGGTAAGGTGTCAGTGGATTACATTTGTTCAATGTAACCAGAAGGAAAGAATGTTTAAGTTAGTGTAGAGTATTTGTGTGAGAGTCTGAAAGGACACACGTATTTACCAATGCAGACACACACTCACAGACCTACCTGTGTTAGCTTGATCCTCAGAGCTCGTGTCCACTGTGGTGTAGTGTTCCAACTTCGTATGGAGCTCCAGCTCCAGCTGCTGCAGAGTCTGCTCTTTTAGAGTTCGTTCCACATCTTCAGTGAACTGGATTTGCTCGGCCAGACACAGAATCTACAACAAAAGCACTTAAGTTCAGACACTGCAGGGTATTTAACAAAATGTTCTTACAGAAAAAGTTATTTCACACCCTGAGTCACACGGTCTTATAACTGAGAAAATACTGACATATGGTCCTGGATCTCAACTTGAACTTGGTATTGTAGTAAAAAAAAAAAAAAACTCAGACTCCATTCAGTTACCAGGTACCTCAAAAGGCTTTGGGAAATATAGGGAGAAAACATATTGTATGTTTATTTAAACACTTAATATAAATAGCATGTGTACCTGTGATGGGTAGCGTGAGGGGTCCACCCCCCCTTTCTTCCCTGCTGACACACATTCATACAGCAGGTTCTTCAGAGTCTCCTTCATTTCCACAGACAGGTCCCTTAACCATACCTGGAAAGAACTTCTGCATTAATTACACTGATATAACACACATGCATACAAAGTGTCCAAACAAAACCCACATGGAATACAGAACATGAAATACATATTTGATTTACCTCCACAAGGCTGGAAATTTGAATGAGGTTCCTGAGTGGCACTATTTCTCCCTCCAAAGAACACATGGCGACAATGTGCTGGCACTGCTCATCAAATACAACACTGTGGATGCCTACACAGATAATACATACACAGATTACATTGCCTGTCCAAGAGAATATACGTTGCTCTTCTAGGTAAAAGGTTTCTCACCAGCAAATAGTTTCTTGAGGTGTGACTGGATGACTGTCGGGTTGGTTGCCTGTCCAAGAATCTCTAACAGATCATCATCTCCTATGAAATAGAACCGTGGGAAGGCAGAACGCTTCTCCTGCAATAACCACACAAAAACACATGAATAAAAGAAGCTGCGGTGCCCTCAACATGTTATGCATGCACAGAAAAATACATGTGCATACCTCCAGGAACTCATTGAGGGACTTTTGGCAGCGCTGCAGCTGATCCAGTATGGTGACCAGGGAGTTTCTGATGCCGGCCCTCGAGCTCAGAGAAACGACTCTGTTGTCTCTCTGAATGTCTGACATTATAGACCTGTTATACATAGAAAGAAAAAGTTTTGTTAAGATAAATACTAAAATAAATGTATTTATTCTCCCAATCTTAGTGTTACATATGGCCAATATATTATTGGTTGATAAGTAAGAAAATATAATTGCAACTGTTGTGTTATTTGCAGCATGACAAAAACTACCATTATATATAATATATATAGAATTTGACACTGCTTTTGAGGATGTTCATATTAAAATCTGATGGATTGGACAATGTTCTTTCACGTCTTGGTCAATTCAGCAAATCTATATTTGATCTCTGAAACCAATTTACAGTAAAGCGCAAGAGCTGCCTCGATGTGATAGTATTTCTCTCACTAACACACACACACACACACACACACACACACACACACACACACACACACACACACACACACACACACACACACACACACACACACACACACACACACACACACACACACACACACACACACACACACACAAAGTACCTGAAGTCTTCATCAACCCGTTTAAAGCGGGCCTCCTCCCGGGGTAATGCCCCTCGTCCAAAAATAGGCTCCAGATAAACCCAACGTCTCTGGATGGCATTCAGACTCAGCAGGTACTCATCTAAGTCCGACAGACGAACCTCCCACAGACTGACCTGGATATATAAGAACAAATTATAGTAACAATGGTTCGTGCTGCTTCATTAATCAAAGAAATCTTGACATATGGGTAAACCACAAACAAAATATTAAGTTAAATTAGTTGCATCTTTCATAAAAGTCAAAAGGAAATTGACTTTTTCCATAAACAGAAGTGAACAACTTAAAGATTCAAAATGTGTATTCATAGATTCAAGCCTTTGACCTGACCTTGTCTTGAAAGCTGCGATAGTAGGGAGAGTCTTTCAGAGACTGCAGCAGGCAGCGGTTATCTCCCACCTGGATGAGGATAGAGCAGTGATAAAGCCAATGTTTGCTAATCCTTAAGATTTCATTTAATGTGCCTACAGTTATGTCTGCATTTTCCTCACGACATTTCCATTCCTCCTGAGTAAATCTACAGAGCGGTCAATAGAAGTTAAATGACCTGCCTGGAACGATGATTAACAAAAGTAATGAGGCAAGAGGATGTGCAGACCAAACACTGACAACAGCTGAATACACACACACACACACACACACACACACACACACACACACACACACACACAAACAAATGTATAAATACATATATAACATTTCAACACATCAACAAAACATCCTTCAGTAATAAGGCTCATAGCTGTAACTGTTGTATCTGTTATGCTACCTTCATTTTACATTTTGCCATTTCTTTTCAGACATAACAAACCTTTACACATTCATACATGTTCAGTGAGGGGTGGAAACCTAAATATATATATATTCAGAGAACAGGCACAGTTTTGCTTTACATATTTTCAAATGTCACATTTTCAAATAATTCAACAACCCAAAGGCAGCCAAAGGCAGAATTACCTGAAGATTGAGCAGAGTCAGCTTCCAGCAGTGAATCGGTAATAACTTTGTGAAAAGTAATTTCTGTACCGTGATCAGCTCTAAACCCTGATTTACATTTCTCAGAAAGTACAGTGGCAAGGAAAAGGTGCACTGTTTGGAATTACCTGCATTCATGTACAAAACTATGTTTGAATATGGTCTGATCTTCATCATAGATATTCATGATATTAACCATGCGTCACTAAAAAGACATCTCAGACTTATATAATCACGAACGGTTTTACATTAAACTAGAAAGGGTTACAAAGTCATCTCAAAGAGTTTTGATATCCATCAGTCCAGTAAGAGACAGTGTCTCCAAACAGAGACGATCTTACAGGATAACATCAGGGTGGATGTTTGCCAGCTCAGGATCAGTAGACGCTGGGAGATGCAGCAGGACAATGACCATAAATGTCAAAGTAAATCTACAACAGAATGACTTCAGACAAAGAAATTCTAAACTCTCCTCAAAACCTAAAAAAAACAGTAAGATCAAACCTCTCTCCTGTGGGTGGATGCCATTATCTGCTTTGAACAAGTTGGTCATTATCAAAGTGTGGCTGATAATACACTTAGAGTTAATTGTATTTTACTTTACTGAATAAAACCCTTCAAGTGCCAAAGATAAAACCTGAATCACTTTGTCAACACGAACTAAATGTGCGTGTTTGGTGTTTATATATGCGAGCACATATTTGTCTACCTGGTTGACTATATCCTTCCAGTCCTTGATGAGGGTGAGAGTGCGGCCGCTGCTGTCTGTGTACTCAGTGAGATTGAAGGTGGCTGCAGCTCCCCACAAGTCCAGTTCCCTCAGGGCTTCTCTGATCGTCACCTCAGCCTGGGCACGGCTGTTCAGGTCCTTAAAGCAAGTGCAGCTTGATCATTTTTGTCCACTCACGACTTACATATACATTTTATCAAACCAGTACAAGATCGTATAAGATCCATTTTTCTAGGGTGGACGGCAAGAACTTTTTCCTCAGCACAAACTATGTTGTCATGGTTGCCCACATTTTCAGATCAGATCCAAATCAAAACAAAATAGTGTGCTGACCAATAAAACTTTTTATTTCTTTCGAAGTTATTGGTTGTCAGTCAAAAATATCACTGTGTTCCAATGCTGTTAAAGATTAGTATATTGGCTGAGGGACAAGCAGAGAAGGTATGTTTTACTTTCAAATATGATCAGCTCAGAAGTACTTGCATAATTATTATTTTATGAACACTCCTTAAATTATATATTGTATGTGAATATGCTTGTAAATCTATACAGACAAATGCCATTTACAAATACAAGCCTTTCAAATGAGAATATGCTGTATTCATAGTTTCTGACTTGCTGCTGCCCTCTGATGTCCATTGTCACTTAGTGCAATATTCATAGTGTAGTGGAAAATTCAACTGACCAGTGTCTAAGGTATTGGAAACGCCTCTTTGTATAAGTTCTGGCTTTTGTGAACTTGCGGCCAGTTCCATTTTGAGCACCCGTGCTTGTTGTGTAACCTCTGCAGAGCTTACTATTATAAAGACTCAAAGGCAACTCCAGTCTGAGAATTTCATTATTTCAAATCTCAAGATGAATTTCCATCACAATAGTTAAAAAAAAACATGTTTTATTCGTATATATATATATCAACTATCGTCCCAAACCCAAAGAAATATCATGTTTTTAGGTATAGGATGATAGTTGTTTTATATATATATAAAACATTATGAACCATTTGAAGAGTTGTGTGCTTCCACCCAGTATGTACATGCACTTCCATATGTGTGTTTGTACAAACCTTGAGCTCCACGGCCTTTTCTATTATGGTATTTGTCACACTGAGCAGATCATTAAAGGTGAGTCTCTCTAACGTCGTCCCTCGTGGGAGACCCAGCAGACGAAACATATCCAACCAATGGTCCTGGGACAGGTGCTCCCCACGAACGTACTTCAGCACTGGGACCATGTTCTAGACATAGCAACGGAAACAGTTATGAAAAACCAAAGACTTAGAATGAGATCCAATATGATTCTATAATGAGTAGTTTTCTGTCATATTTATGATGATATTTAAGTCTTACTTCAAATTCAATGCTGTGACCACTGTCATGCACCTACACTGGTTACAATACTTTTTGTTTTTAGTTTTGGTTTATATTTTTGGTACCATGACATTATGAGTGCATCTTATGATTCAGAGAGGACATACCTTTTAGGTTTTACAAAACCTTTTTGTCTTTTTAACAATCTTCTCAGCATTGCCAATAGTTTAATTGTCATATTCTCCTAAATGTTTATCTTGTTGAGTGCAATGGACATTGTTACCTCCAAGCACTGAATGAGGATCTTATGACTCAAATCCAGGAATTTTAATTAAATTATACATATTTCTATATCAATTGGAGAGATAATACCTTCATAGTGTAATTATGTTTTTAAACTTTCCTGTTGTTTTTCACTATGTTTGAGGTTTGAATTACTTTAAGCTTAAATGTGCTTGTTTGGTGTCATAGTGGTGTTTACCACTTCTAGTTTTACTGCGAATTAAGCGAAGGGGTTTCCCAAACTAAAATAAATGTTTCACTTTTATTGTTGAAGCTTTTAACTCTTGATTCCAACTATCAGATGAGTGTGGGGGGTAAAATGATCATGACAGCCCTGTGTCACTTGAAAAGATCTAAGTCAAGTTGAAAATAAAAATTTCCTTTAGGTTCAAATAGATTATTATTTCCATCCGGACCTAGACCAGAGTCTTCCTATTGAGTATGCAGGATAAACACAATAAAAGTAAAAAGAAAACCATGATTAATGATTCCTGTAACTCTACTGTCTACCTTGTATTTGTCCACTTCTGCTTGTAGTTTGACCGACATGGCAGTTGGCTGCTCCTGCTTCCTAAGTCTTTCTTGCCACGTGAACAGAAACTCCTCAAACACATACGTCTTACTCCTATAAAATAACAGAAACATATATATTAACATTTCACTCAAAACACAGTAATGACCAAACCGCAAAAACAATTAAAAGTTAATAGTGAGCTCTTGACCCTCTACCTGAATGTGATCCAGTCCTCCTGGGCCTTCTCTGTGAAGCCTTGCTGCCACTCCTCATACAGACCCCACATCTGGCCGCACTCCTCCATATCTATCTTCGTCTCCTCCGCCAGAGAGAAGTCTGGAGCCTCCAGGTCAAAATAGCCACAGTCCTCACTAAGGAGAGGAGAGGAAGGATTATTATTGAATTAAGAGAAACACTTTTTCTTTCTTTGATTGTGTGGTTAAGGTCAAACCTGAGACTTTACATGTACGCTTTTATTGAACTATCAAAGTCATGAATAATAGTATTCATGTATCAAGTATTTTCGTTGTTTCTGGGTTGTGTTTGTAGATTTAAATGTGTTGATAATAAGACTGAGTAGCTTTGCAAAATACATGAATAGAAAACAGAACCTTTGAACCAAAAGAACATTAATATATTTTTTAAATGCTGGTTCCTTTGAAAAACTTGTATCTATTTGTCAAGCTAGTGCCTTTAATATAAATTGTTATATCTTTTCAATCTTATCACATCAGATTTTGTAAAGTTACTAAAAATTCTTTAAACAGAAAGCCAATAATCATCCTCATTAGCTGTTGTGACTCAGTGAGGAAATGACTTACAGCTGTTTAATGTTAGATACCTCCACCACCAACCAGTCAAGTTTCTATTGGACATTTTTATGATTTTTCTTTTCAGAATTAGCACATGAATTCTTGAGTTAAGTTTTTGGGAGGTCACAGAGACCTTGACCGTAGACAACCAAAGTCCCATCCCTCGAGTGCAAGTGAACGTTTGTGCCCAATTTGAAGAAATACCCTCAAGGTGTTCCTGAGATGTCACATTAAAAGATGGGATGGACAGAGAGATGGCTGGACAACTTGAAAACAATGCCTTTGGAGACAAATATTGCTGCGTAAAGGCATGAATTCAGTTTATTAAAAATAACCTACAGCAGTTTACTGCGGACAAGCTCCAGCTCCTGGAACTCTTGCTGCTTGTCCCTGATGGTCTGGAGGCACGCGAGTAGAGCAGCATGGTCACCACTGTCAAGCGCCTCGTCTTTAGGCTTCAGCTGGTCCCAGCGGGCCTTAAACCGCTGCAGATCTGCCCGGTAGGTGTCGATGCGACCAGCAGCATTACTTCGCATTACCTCCACCTACAGGAAGAACAAGGCAAAAGAAAATAAGAGCAAAGCCAAAGTAAGAAAGAAAAGAAGAGAGAAAAGCATTCAGGTAAATAATTAGTAGCAGAAAGTTACTGTTAGAGAAACTTTGTGATGTGAAGTTTTTAAATCGTGATCCAAGATGTGTGAGTTTGTGAGTCTATGTTACCTGTTCTTTGATCATGAGCTGGTGACTCTCCATGACAAGCTCTAGTTTGTCCCACTTTGCTCTGAGGGAGGAAAGTGAGTCCAGGCCTGCTCCTGCCACCGCTCGCAGCAAGCGGTTCTTCTCCTCAACACACTGGAACTGAGCTAAGATCTATAAACAAACAATACACATTGTGTTATTTATTAGTTTTGATTGTCAGTTCAAACATTTGGCTCATCCCACATGAGATGACAAGGCACTGTTATAACAGTACAACATAAATGCCCATACATTTAACTAAATCAGTCTAATGAGGAACAGGAACTAACATAATTTACTTTCTGATTTGTAAAGACACCTCCATTGAAAGGTCAAAAACAAATGCAACAATGTCAAAGACTTGATTTCTTTTTCTTTGACAACATAGCAAACGATTCAACTAAATGTTGGATAATTTATCTGTTTTTCTAAAAACACAATGCTGACTGAATAAGGGACAAATATGAAGCATTAGTACCGTCATTCAATAGTGAACCTAATGAGGTGTATGTTTGACCTACCTCAGTTTTGCTGGCTAGTATTTGACTATATTTGCCAGCGGCCGCACCGATCTCCTCCATGTTCTCTGGTCGAATGGACAAGGCCTCCATTGACTCTGACACAAAACTCTCTATGGCCTGAGTGTGGCCTGAATGACAGGAGGAATATGACATATACAAGAGTAAAAGGGATGGCATTAGGCCAAAAGAATGGAAAGTAAAATGGAAACAGACAATAATTTGGTTTGTGATATATATATATATCGTATATAAATATATATATATATTTATATATAGGGTATATCGTCACATACTAATTTTAAAGGAGTGAAATGTTTGAAGTTCCGTCACAGTATATATATCAGCCTACAAACAATAATATCAATGAAACTTAAATTAAATAGACGATTCATGTGTTTACCTTTTATGGACTTCCTGAGTGATAAGAGCAGCAGGTCAAACAGCCGCTGGATAAGGTCATCAACGGCGGCTTTTACTGGCTCACAGTTGACTGTAATACAGTCGACTTTCTCCTGACTGACAGAGGAAGAGGTTGAGGGTTGGGGACTGTGACTCAGTCATTGTGGTGTCAAATAACAAGAGGCCTATTCAATTTACGACCTTTAACATTAGGAACCCAGAGCTCTGAGACTTCTACAGAATCTGACTCATCACAGGGAACTAAAGACAAGAACTGAGCCTTTAAAAGCTGTGGGCTTTGAAAACAATGTCAAGTTTGAAGTCTGGTCCTCAGCGCCATTAATTATTACACAAACTATCGAATGTTGTTACATTGTCATCTGTGTCAACAGATTGTGTTGATAACAAAATGTTAAAGGGTTTATTAATCATTTGTCATCCTGGTTAAAAGGTTCACATACGATGAAATGTAATGTAAAGTGTCTTTACCTCTTAACCTCATTTCCACCTTGGTTTCACCTTTTATCTATTCTTGTGTCACATATGTTGTATTTATCGGGGTTTGCGTCTCTTAGTCTGATGTTAACATTTGGTTTCACCTAAATTATTCATGTGGGGAATGAATTATCATTAGAAATCTTCCTGTTTTGATATTAATGTGTATTTTTTCTAAAGAAAAGTAAATTTTTATCATGTCTTTAAAAGAAAGGCTGTTGGATGTCTTTGCTTTTCTACTGAGTGGGTATAATTTAATCATATTTAATCGTGTTTGGTATGTGTGATACGCACCTGGGCAGACGTTCCGACTCCTTTCCTCTGGCTTTTAGGGCCTTGAAGTTTCTCTCCCAGTCATGTACAGAGATCAGATGCTTCTCAACCAACTTCTCTAAATCCACCTGGCCCAGAAACACCCACTCCTACAAAATACAAAATACAAAATACACACACACGCACACACACACACACACACAAAAAAAAAATCATAAAAAGGCTGGGTGCAGTTCATATTTCTGTTTCTAAACGTATCCCCGTCAAAGGTGAACTTCACATTATGACACAGAGTAGATGACTAAATGAAAAGAGAACTAAAGAAAGGGGGAGACCAAAGAGAAGTCCGGTGGTGCCTGAGGGCTTCCCCCTGTATTTTAGACATGCATGGCTGCAGAAATCAGTGTAGTATGAAGGGCAGACGGCTGGTAATGAAAACAACAGCGCTACAGTATGTAAATAGAGAAACAAGACTAATTAAAGCTACACTCTTTCCAAGAAAACATCACTCATTGCACTGCTTCAATGAACAATCGGGGACAAAAGGTTAATCACCCAATATACATGTGAAATAAGAAATAACATGCATCAGTGTTGCAACACAGCATTACAGTTGAGCCATAATGGTTAGAAAAACAAATACTGAGCCACTAGAGCAAATTGTTCATGACTTCATGTTCTACAGCTGTCAGAAATGACTACAAAGCTCAACTCTAGTGTCAAGGAATAACAGCCTTTCTAGAGGAAGCTTTCATTCTAAATAATGATCATTACCCTACTAAGGAAAACTAGATTTTTTAACATTTTACATACTTTTTACAGGAAGGTTATTAGTGATCACAGTCATAATCAGTATTGATGTAAGAAGAATCTGTTCAGGCACCTTAAATTTGTGTTGTATAGCCTCCAGGCGGCTAAAGAGGTCCTCGGCCTTGCTGAAGATGGTGAGGAACCCGGAGGCATTTCTATCAATCATGACGCTGAAGATAAGCTCCTCCCCTTGGGCACTGACCCCCTTGAACTGGTTTGGGATCGAGATGAACCGCTTCATCTCCCTGAAATAGCGTGCTCGCACTTCCTCGAAAGGAGGACGGAACTGCAAACGGCCTTGTCTATTCGCAAGAAGGACAGGAGAAATAAAGGAAGTTCAATTTTATTCTGATCACAATTGTCTTTGTAGGTGAGAAAAAGAAAGAGAAAGATAGACAGATAAAGGTCAAATATGAGAGAAGAGATGGGGAAAGAAAGGCACGGGTCTGTGTAAGCAGTTCAAGTTCTTGGGAAAATACGGAGAATGTTTGAGAGGAAGAGAAACGGACAGCCCACGCAAAAAGTGTAACAAAGAAGAGAGAGATCGCGAGTGTTTGTGTTTGTGTGTGTGTACTGACTTGAAAGTTAGGTCTATGTGTATTTCAGGTAGGTTTTTGTTCAGAGCTTCCAGTCCCATCTGATATTGGTGCTCAAGAGCCTTGTACAACTGATGGTTCCAGTGTTGACGCCATGCCTGCATGTCATCAGACCTGAAGCCCTGTACATACACACACATGCATCAGCTTTCCAAGGAAGAGAAATCTAATTTATTGTAGAGGTTGCACACATCTAAGCATTAGAATAATTTTGTATCATGAATATTTACAATGATAATGACAGTAATCAATGTGACTTTTCTTGATTTCTCCAAATGTTCATATAGAATAGAATATAGAATAAACTGTATGTAAAACAAATTATATGAAGTGCAGGGGTAAACACACACAGACTTTTGACTGTAATTGATACCTGAGCCTCCAGAGTGGCAAAGCCTGTGCGCAGGTCCTGAAGTCCGTCTTTCCACCGCTGCGGATGTCTCAGCAGGTCCACATTCATCAGTGTCACCACCTGAGAAATGCATAGATATGTTATTTACTAATCCCAGATTGTGCTCCCAAAGAAATGTTCTTACAAAATGTGGTTCTTCTTTGTATTCAGTCATATGGCTAAATAACTGAGAGAAACATAGAACGGCAAGCTACAACCTTGTCAATGAAGTCCATGTGCCATTTGCGTAGCCTCCTGTTCTCAGTGGAGAGTTTCTCAGCAGCAGACTGCAGCTTGGCAATGTAAGCTTCCAACTCTTTAGGGTTGTCCCAGGTGATCTGTAGTTTACCCCCCGATTCCGTCGACTGAGAGCGAGGATTCTGACAAAGAAAAGCAGAAAGCTTATCTCCAGTGCAAGGAAAGAAATCAACATCAGGCACAAGTATAAGTGTAGAAGAACTCTAACAGCATATTACAGTATGTAACATGCAGGGCAGAGATAGTAAAAACAATTGTTTAAAGCCTAAAGTCATACCTTGATGACCTGTTCAAAGGCCAGTGCCAGACTAAGCATCATAGGTCTCTGAGAGGGAATCATCTGCTGGTCAATGGTGTTATAGAAATGGGCCACCTGCACCCAACATTTTAATACAGCATTAGCTTGAGACAGCCTATATCAGAAAGAGATAAATGAAGAAAGAAAATGTCTTGGAGTTTTTGTGCTGTGACCTGCACTCTGACCTGTTTTAGGACAACGGCCTGTCTGTAGAATTTATCTGCAGTATTAGCAGCCTGTTGTATCTTGGCTGGGATGGGAAAACCCAGGGCGGAGAGCTGTCTGACCTCTCTGATCAGACTGACCAGTCTGTCTGAGTACTGGACTTTCAGCGTGCCATCCACATGGTCCAGGTCCATCACACGGTTACTGGCCTGGAGACTGCAAGAATGGAGATGGTCACACTGGTGAAAAACTAAATATAGCATCCAGCAGAGGATAAACCATCCTCAATGCTTTCAGTGGTAATTAAGATGAAATTCAGTGTTGCCCTGAACTGAAAGTTCACAATGTCCACTGTTTCCAACCTGATCCCTGACTTTGAGTCAAGCAGTCCAGACAGTATATCTCTCGACCAGTCCTCAAACTGCTCCTGCTCATACACTCTCAGAATTTCCAGTAGGTCATCACAGAAATGCAGGAACCCTTTGAATGCAGACAGGTCTGAGAGTAGAGCCTCTGCGATACGGACAGAGTCCTCCACCTGATGGTAGAATACACGCACAGAAATACATGTGACATAAGCAGAAACCTTGATTATTATTGATGGCAAATCAATGATATATCATAAAGTTCATGCTATTTGATGATCAGCCACATATAAACTACGTGCCCATGTAAGCATGTTCAGCCACACATACTGTCAACACTAAGTTACCTTGTGTATGAGCTGTCGAACCCACACGATTTTGTTGACGACCTCTGGAAGATTCCTGCCAATGAGCGGTCCGGACTTTTCTCCAGGGCCTCCATGACAACGACTCTCAAAGTCAGTCTTCAGGCCTAAAGGAAATCAATAAAGCAGAGAGGGTTTGAAGATGAGGAGCAACAATGTGGCAAAACTGAATATTACCCCTATACAAATCCAGGGACTGCAAAGAAAATATTTATAACAATATTTTTGTTTAGTAAGAAATCATCCTTATATTAATTATTCAGCTGACACTTACTCACTTACTATGACTGAGCAGGTAGTGGTGCAGATTATTTATGTTATATTTCTGTATATTTCTGTATAGAGCCTTTTCATGACAATACATATATTCTAACGCTACGACATTTTATTTAGCCATTTAAATCAAAATGTAACAAATAAAGACAATGGGTATCTTGATATCTGGAAAACATATTTTGTCTGGAAAATAGACTGTTTATAAATACGGTGTCATGGTTTTGTCATCTGACTGTTTATTTTCCGCCTCTTTATGAAGAGTGTGTTCAGTTTAATTATTACCTCCTTGTGTTTCATGTTTATCCCTGTGTTTATTACTTGTTTCTGTGTCTCATGTTTTCCCACTCCCTGTGTTCTGTTTCCTGTGTTATTTTGTAGTTTCTGCTCCTAGTGTGTTTTCTTTCTTCACTTCCTGTCTTTGTGATTGTCTGCACCAGTCCTCATGTGTTCCACCTGTGTCCTCGCCCCTGCCTTCCCTGTGTGTATATAAGTCTCTGTGCTTCCCCTTGTCGTTAAATGCCTCGTCTCCTGTGCCTGCCATCCTCTATATCTGTCTCTAGTAAGTTCCTGGGGTTTTCCCCTGTGTGCTCTTGGTTTCTTCAGTTTGGACTTTTTTAGATCTCTCGGTTTGTTGTTTTCTCTGTTGAACATTTTTCCCATTAAAAGGACACTTTTTGTTTAAAACTCTGTCTCTGCATCTTGGGTCCACCTGCTTAACCCTGACATACGGACAACATGACAGCTCCTTAAAAGTGAAGCCAAAGCATCTCAAATGTCACCTGGTGGCTACAGTACGTAGTCGTAAATACCACCTCCTCCATGTCAATGAATGAGAGATGGGCCAAAATAAAAAGTCAAAGTACACATCAAATAAAGATTTCTCAAAGATGGTTTCTGTTACTTTAGGAAGTTTGTTCGAGTATTCTGTTTTCTGGTACATTTTATGCTGTAAAAACAAAGTGAAACAACATGATGGACAGCTGAGACTGACTCGTGATTGTTCGAGGTTGTGTATTGACAGGACCTTAGGACCCCTGCTCCATCCCTCTATCACTACTGCACAGACTCTGGCTCCAAGAGTGCAAGATGGCGGCTTTCATATCTGGGACATTTTAGCTTAATTTCTGGATAGTGGGATGAAGTGAAGACGTGTCGTCCATCCTTATATACAGTCTATGGTCTGGACCAGAGGTTTTCAAAGTCTAGACTGTGTCTAAAGATAAACCTAAAATATCTCAGGTTCTGGAATGGGGATTCAGATTTGACTCAGTCATAAGTCATACCTTAATTGCCTCCATCACAACTCACAGTGTATAAAATTGTAATGTTGAATAGTGGGCCAAATCAGAAGAGAACATTTAATTTGCATGTAATAACATAAAGACAGAGAATTAATTGCGTGACAGAGCTTTGTACCCTTGTTGTAATCCAGTAGTCTGGCTAGAAGGGTCTCTCTCTCTGACTGGAGCTCTTTGCTGATGGTTGGACGTCTGATCAGTTCCTTGTGCTTTTGAAACACCTGCAGCAGCTACAACAGCAAACACAAATACACACACGGCAAGTTTATAGCACAGACCTACTCACAGTATTTTATAACCTGAGTCGGAGAAGTGTTTTATTACCTGTTGTGGGTTATCCTGTACATCAGCAATGTAGCTCTTCAGTCTGCCAGCCACCTCCTGCTCCGACGGAGCCATTAGGCGCTCAAACTGAGCCATTGCTGCTCTCCAAAGAGGCTAGAAAAACATACAACAGTTATAGTCGGAGTGTATAAAATATGTAGTTGCTGTGATATAAACAGAAATAGATTCTGTAGAACAACAAATGCAAACAAAAATTGCTGCTTTCTATGATCGAAGGTGCAGGACAGGTGCTCACACAGGCTTAAGGACAATTCAGGAAGCAGTCACACAATGAAAACATACACACACCATATCCTGCCTCCATGAAGACATTGCAAATAACCAAGCAGAGGCATGAGGACAGTTAATAGGTAATTCAGACGTATCACATCCACACACACAGTGCACATGCACATGAAATAGCACAAAACTAACCTCAGTATAAGGGTTGTAATGCAGAGGGTTGAGTCCAGAGAAGGGTTCAAAGACGCGATCTGAAGTCAGAGCTAGCTGCTTCCCTCCTGGGAGCAAACGCAGCAGTTTCTCGTGAACCATACGCAGAGTCACCACCTGTTCGACGAAAACAGGGAGAGTGTATTCACATGTTGTCTATGTCCAATATCCATGTTTTATTTATGCATCAGAAATGTTGACAGTGACATTTTCCACTGTTGCAGTAACTCAGATACTGTGAATAAAGGTAGTGGCAGTCATCGTCACAGACAGACTGCAGATTTAATCATAGTCTAAACAATAAATATGTCCATCAGAATGATCATCGTCATGCATACAAATAACTGCTCGGGACAGATAGTTTATCAAGTCATTTAAGATAAAGGGAATTTGATTCAGTTTATCAAAATGGTGGCTGATACCATGGTAACACTCAAGCTCGACAGGCACTGCACTAGTTCAACTTACAGACTCTTGTTTCAACTCACATTTTACTTAATGGGTTTTTATCTTACTTTACATTCATTGTATGTCTTCGTGTCTCTTAAGTAAATGTATTGATGTAAAGCACTTTGAGCTGCGTTTCATGCATGAGATGTGCTAAATAAAAGTTTATTATTCGTATTAATATTACATGCGACGTCTGTTCATTTACAAAGATGTAGGTAAAAGGCAAGGACAAAGAAAATAATACTTGTAAATATATTTGAAGAACTTAATATAATGCAACATTTTAATTAAAGCAATGTCTCCTTATACTCTGCTCCTGGATTAGAAGCATATTTTACCTCGTCCAATCTCTTTGCAAGACAGTGAAGGGTCTGCGGGCAGTGCTTGTTTCCCTTCCAGGCATGGGGTGCATATCTCTTCCACACCTGAGAAAATGTATCAAAATCTAGGTGGTGATCTACCTTCTTTGTACTTAATGAGGGGGGGGTTTCAGCGGGTTTTCAAACAACTTTGTCCATAATGTTTTCTCCATTTTGATCGACTCCATACCTGTCCTGTCAGATGATCACAGGCCGCTACCCACTGCTCACAGATGGTAACACCCATTCTCAGGTTCTCTCTCACCAATGCAAATGACTCCTCGAAGATTTTGAGGCCGCTCAGCTTCCTCTGCACATATCTTCCCAGAGCTCCACCTTGTAAACATACACACAAAACAAACAAAAAAAGAAAAAGAGGGCAAAATTACTACTATACATCCATATATCGTGTATGCAAACATACATATACACAAATTGCACATATGCACGCAGTTACTTTGAGACTGTAGAAAAAGGCTGAGTCGACCTTATTAATAAAACCCCAAAATGTCAACATTAGTATCTAAAAATACCACATTTCCTGTAAACCAGCCACATGCAGTGTACGTTATACTGAGAATTCATAGGAAATCAAAGTTGATTTGACATTCTCATAACTTTGTGTTTCATCAAAACAAGTTGCTTAATGACGTTCAAAAAACAACATCAGCAAATATTCTTTTTCCATTTCCTGTTTTTGTTGAGTGGGTGTGAGGGAGCCCCACCAATAATATCCATGAGCCGAACCATGCGTGTTTCTGGATAAGGCTCAAAATCAGTCTGCCTCCACACGTCATCCAGAGCGTCTCTGCTCTGTTCCACCAGATCCACAACATCAGACATTGACAAGCCATCAAGACCTCCATACTCCTAATGGAAACACAGAGACACAGTGTAGCTTAAATCCTTTGTTTTCTTCCTCGTAGTTTTAAATATCAGCTTCTCTTAACAATTTTAAAACTGTTTGTGAAACAATGTTTGTTAATACCAATAACTACTTACAGCCCATAACTTAAAACACAAAAATATACCAACATAATGACCGACTTGTCTGTGGAATCCTTGCTTTGTACAGATTATAGTTCACATCTCAATAATTGTAATTCCATTAGCAACCAGGATGTATAAAACTGTACTATACTTTACTATACAGTGAATACACTAACACCCCTTATGTACAATATCCTGATACATAATCGTTAGCCATTAGCCAACATACCTTTTGTATGGGTTTAAACTGCTCAGTGAAAAATGTCGCCCTTTCTATCACATTGTTCTTATCTGCAGATACAGAAAGGTCTGCCCAGTACTGGAACTCATCACTAGGAGTCAGGATACCTGCACAGAGTGGATGAATAATGACATTTAAAGAATACAAATGATGTTCAGCAATATTCATACCTGCAAACTGAGAGGTGCATACAAATGATGTTGGTATCCATAAATTAGTCGAACACAAAACAGTAAATAGTCTTGAGACAAAGGGTTAAAGTGCATATTTTACTCAAGTGCAGTTGTCCTTTAAAGTTAAACTAATTGAGCTACACTACAACTTCCTGCAGAAAGGATGAACTTTTCCATGAGTAATGTGTATATCAAAGTAACATAAATAATAAACATACTAGAAATATATTTTACCAAATGGAATAAATAATGGTATCACCCTCTAAATTTGGAATATTTGAAAAACCATCAATCACAGCTCTGACCACTCTGCAGGCCTTGACCTGTGCATTTCTGTTCTCCTACAATATATGAACGCATACCAAGGACATCCTCCTCCTCGCGGCCCTTTTTGGCAGAGGGTTGTGCTCCAGACTGACGGACCACTGAACCCAGGCCAAGCTCCAGCTCACTCAGCAGGTCTGCCAACTTCGGGTCGAATGCTGAACGCCAGCGCTCATCCTTGGGAGAAGAAAAATAGACACGTATTCTCTGCTCCTGCTTGCAAAACCATTTTGGGCACTCAAAACTCTAAATCAAACGATTTAAGAGAAAGCAACTTGTATTTTATTCAAAGAGTTAGCGAGCCTATTTTCCTAATCACAAATGTAGTAAAGTTTTGATTCACTCTAACTTCATATTTGCTGGTAGATTTTGCTCACTCTCGGATCTATCAGAACCTTTCACCGTGGTTAATGTGACAGAAAAAGCCTACATCTTTCCAAAAAGCATATATGGAATTCTTCAGTACACAAGCATGGGCTCACCTTTAGCAGTACAGGTGCGAAGACCTGTCTGACAGCCTGGTAGAGGGTGTTGATGGGAGACTCAAGCATGGATGACACCAGGATGCTCCTGTCAAGGTTGTCTTCAGTGATCACTGTGGGCTGCAGCTTGAAGAACACCAACACCTTCTCTCTGCTGCCGCCAGAAGCTTCAACCTGTCAAGACAGGATAAGATGATCAAGAAAATAAACAAAATACAATTGCTGGAATCATAAAGTTAACATATGGCCGTGCATTGTACAGCACTTTGATTATAATGTTTTCTTTCAAATATCATATATAAATGATAAAAACAAGAAACTTTAACAAATTATCATTCATGGAATTGTTATTTAGAGCCAATGATTTTAGGTCAATTTTATTAGGTCTATATTATCTTTCACATTTACCAAAGAGCATTACCTTGTTTTGTAGTTTTTGATGAAATACATTATAGATGTGGTGTTTTAAAAACTATTTTCATTGAACCAATGACTAATGGGATTTGGCCCTTTGAATCTTGAGGGAAATATTTTGTTCATTTTAACGTTGTAATGATGCGTTCGGGCATTTGCGTCACCTTATTCGACAGGTGAAGATCATTGTCGTGTCTGCTGACGGACAGGACAAATTCATTTCCATCATCCAAGAAGTTGTTGAGCTCGGCGCTGTCAGCCAGGGACGGCGACGGCTTTATCCCGTAGAAGTTTCCAGCTGTGGTCAGGATGAATTTCTTGCGGGCATCGTCTGACCCATGGGGCATCTTTGAGCTGGAAGTAACAACAGTGAGAGAGCTGTAGTACATATACTGTTAAATATATTCATATGTGTGTGTGTGTGTGTCTATTTGTTATGTGTAAGCAGAAAGCAAATCCACAAAGTGCTTCACATGAAAAAAACAACACCATAGAGGTGGTAGTAAGCAATAAATGTATGCAGGAAAACAGAAGAAAAACATGCAACACTGTGTGGGACATATACAGCTTAGAGTAGCTGTAGTGTATAACAAATACAGATCATCTCACTTGGCTGTTTCGACAGATTAGGACTTTTAAATGTTTAAGCATCTTAGAACTTGGCCAGTTAATGCTAATGTCGGATCCCAGTTTGAGCCTGATAATACAGCGTTGCACTGTGTCAAGCCAGGAACGAGGACACAGACGAGCTTCGGTCAAACTCGACGAGCTTTCAATGAAGTCTGACGTCTTTGAAATAAATAAACAGACCAGTGCTATCAGTGCTCGCGTCGTTGCCAAACTCTCAGCTACCGTCTCGTCAGTCTCCTTTGATTAAACCGCCTCTCTTGCGTTGACAGGACTAAACTGTTAGCAAAGTTGTGGAGCAGCTGCAGCATCACAGCTAACCTTAGCGACGGCTACAGCTCAGGGCAGCTAGCAAGCTAATGCTAGCTAACCGCCTCCGTGGGTTAAGCGTTGGCATTTTAGCTAGCAGGCTCGCCTTTAGCATGCTAGCGTAGCAATGGCAACTTTTGGCTTCTTACCGTTTCCCGGCAAGTGTTCGTCGCTTGCAGCTTCTGGAGACTTAGTCCATGGAGAGGATCTGCAGCAACCTGTTGCTAGTGTCCGTGTGTACTATGCTTGCGTGGTTACCAGGCAGTTACGCCGTTTTCTTGTATCACGTGACACGGCAGACTGAGCAATCTACGCCATTTACTTAACGCAGAGCCTTTCCCCGGCCAGAGGACCAACCAGCCCCTGGTTATTTGAACTCAATTTATTTACTTTCATTTCCTCATCTTGTCAGTGGATTGTTGGTATTCTCGAGAGAGCATATATCTATATATCTATATATTTTGTACAATATATACAATATAGATCACAGGCAAACAACATATTTACAGATGTATAGGTAGCTGGTTAAGTATAAGATCAATATTAATTAATGATTTATGGAGAAAGGGGGAGATTAAATACATTCTTACTTCTTCTCACTCCTTTTCCAATATGTAGATTAAATCATTAAGTGGTTGATTTTTTTTTCTTCATCACTGTTTGTATATAATACTTTTTTCTGTTAATTTATTTTCACCTATTTGTATAATTTCTCTTTTTCATTTACATGTTAGGAATAAACAAAAAAAAACGAATGAATGAATGATCCACTGAAACAGTGATTCACTTCATACGTAAGTTGAGTCAATGTATGGTTACTGAGAAGCGTCAAAAAAGCGTCGCGTGTGGTTCATTGTGAAACTGAGGTGGGTCAGAGGACGTAGGCTGAGGAGTTTGTCCTTCATATGTGGCCCTGTGACTCATTGTCGTTCACACAGTGAAAATAATGTGTCCACATTTGTCCCCGACCACCTCTGATCATCTTAGTGATCAGATGCATTTGGATGCATTCACACCAGAGCTTATTGGATCGCTCAGGATGGATCTACCAGGTCTGGACGGGATCATTAACAAGGTTGAATATTGTGATGACAAAACTGCATATACTGTAATCCCACATTTTCTTGCAGTCTTAAATGAGGCCTCTCAGTGCTGTATTCTACCACTCAAAGTTGCTTCTAGTGGGCCAAGAGTTTAGATTTACAGCTGTGATGGAAATTTGACCTGGTGAGGCTTCTGAAATAAAGAGATTTGAGAATAATAGTCTTATTCTTAAAGTATACTTTATTCATTCTGCAGAGGGGATGACAAAGAAACAGTTGCAGGCATGTGCTTATTACTAATACAGAGTAACCTTAACCTTAACCCCAGATTGAACAACCAGTCTGTGAAATGCGTAAATCTAGTTTCACTTCTGTCTAATACCTTATATGAGTAGAACAGAAATTGTTGGTGAGTAACTCTGATCACCATACTTCATATCTGCTACAATGGCTTCAGAAAGTATTCAGACCTCTTCGCTCAGTAGATCTCGTGAAATGCAATTTTATTTCAAATCTAAAAATCAGACATCTCTTAATGACAAATATATTCAGACCCTTAATTCAGTTCCTTGTAGAATCTCCTCACAGCTTCATATCTTCAAGCAGCACCACCATTTGTAACATTTTTAAAAACATGTATTCACCATAGACCAGATAGGTGGGTCAAAATAACAATTGTATCCTCTTAAGACAAAATCTACAACTCAACAAAGTTTGTAAAAAGTGAAGGGGTCTGAATACTTTCTGGAGCCAGTGTATTTCTCCAAACTCCCACTAAGCTGTTTTCTTTATTTCTCCTCATAACTCTTGAACTTTCAGTTGGTTACAAGCCCATTTCTGGAGCAAAACACAGACTCAAACTTACTATATTGGCAACTCAATCCAGGTCCTGGAGTGTGAATAGCTTTGTGACAGACAGCAGCTGCAGACTTGCAGCAGCATACAGGACTTCACATAGTCCTCCGCATTTCCTTTGGTTTAGCGGAGCACATTTCAGACAGGAAGTTACAGAAGACAGCTGGCTGGCAGGTGTTAAAATGACATTCTTGAATTTCCAAATCCCTCCGAATGATGAGAACTGATTTGTTTATGACCTGTTTTAGAAATTGTTACTGGTAATATGGTCTCATAGCCTCTCCTCCTACATACTGCCCACCCGCTGGAATATTCCTATTCACCACCAAAGCATGGCTGTGTGTAGGTCAGCCTGTGATATTAGATTACACTGACAAATCTGTTTTGTGGAAAATATGCAAGCTGTTCAGTTGTAATTCCTTGTTGTGTAGTTTTTCTGGATCTTAAAAATGTTTCTATGTTGAAAACTCTAGCCCTAAATCCAATACTACAATAAAGCTTTAATGATTCGGGTTGTCAGGTACTTTTAGAAACCTCACACAAACACTCTTTAGCCTATTTTGATAAGGTACACAACTCCCTTTAGGTTGAAGTAAATCCCCCCTTTAGAAGAATACAGCCTGCCCTACATCACATTACGGGACCAAGCTATTTAACTTTAATTGCACATAAATAGGATTACTGGTAACATTTGCAATCTAATAATTCAGAAGCCCAGCAGCTACACTGGTATAATAGAAGGTGCTGTGACAGTCTAAATTTCAATATGAATGAATGAGACAAAGGCAAATGATGAGAAAGCTTTACTTTCTGGGCAGTTTTCTCAAATTTATCAGGGACACACATGGAAAATCCCTGGAAATCCTTAATTACACAACTTTCCCTCAATTATTTTGGTATTTATGGTCACACCTTTTCTTGACTTCAGTGGAAAAGAGAGAGTAGAGTGACAGTTGGAAAAAATAACTTCAGGAGGAGTCATGGACTGAAAAGGGAATCTCCCTGAACTGCTCGTGCCTCACATGAACGGTGAATCATGCAAAGGACACACTTCAAGGTGTAAGACTTTATTAATGCCAAAGCAAATATGAAATTACAAATCAAATGTCAATGCATTAGAGATTCTGTATAGTTCTTATACCCATATACAAATAACAACTGTAAAAATGTGTTTGATTCATAGTGCAGTGGGACAGAGGACGATAGCTGAGTATAGGAGCATAGGAGGTCCTTCATATGTGGCCCGGGTGGCATTTGCATTCACACAATATAGTCTGAGTGATAGGATCTCAGGACGCATTTGGGTGCGTTCACACCGAAACCTAGCGCTGACCACTTGTGATCGAATGTTAATACCAGGTCTGAACGGGGTCATTGACATGGTTGTGATGGTTAAACTGTATGTTGTGTGATCTCACATTTTCATGCAGTCTTAAATGATGCCTCCCAGTGCTGTAATGTACCACTCAAGGTTGCTCCTAGTGTTGACATTCACAGTCCATTTAAGAACCTGAAACGGACGAAATAACATGTATCACTTTACTGACTGCATAACCAGTCTGGGAAAGGTTTATTTTTTCATGAAGGAAATTCACTAGTTCCTCTTCACCCTGCTTTGCTTTATTTAAAGCACCTTTTTAAAATTAGCAAATGGGTGTGCTCATTTGTGTTTGTGACAGTTGTACTAGTAAAAGACTTGTCATGTCTAAAAGGTCAAATTTGAACTAGTGAAGAACATTTTACTCATAGAAAGAGGGTGTGTCCTGTCTTGTGGCTTATTTTACAGCGAAATCATGTCATAGCGGTTGATGGGGTCATTAAACTATGGTTCAATCTGAACTGTCTTAGTGAGTTATACAAATGTAAATACATGATTTCAAAACAACAACATACAGCAGAATATAGGACCTATATGAATAGAAATAGGGATGAGACTGTATTGTTTTTGTCATGGTAAATGATTGGGATCACTTCCAGTTGCATATGTGCTGATGAGTATCAGTTGACACGGACGTTTCATGTTGTGTGTGACATCACCCTAGTGAAGACACATACGAAACCTTCACACACGTGCGCTCAGACAGAGAGAGACAGACAGACAAGTACACACACCAACAAAACCACATACTTCTGTGGAGGCCTCTTTCTTCAAAGTACACAGCTCAACAAGTTTGATCTCAGCAAAATAAGTTACATACACTGTGACAATGCTCAGGTTATTAAGACCTGATTCAAAAAAAACCAACTGATCATATGACGCATGCATTCGGCCCCACCCTCTGACGCTTACAAGCATGAGGAAGTTTAGTTGTCAGTCTTTCTCGTTCAGGGAGGAGGCAAGGCAGCACACAATGGTAAGAGAGTTTGATTTTCTTTTCTCTTGTCTTATTTGTCTGAACAGTTATTTTATTGCTATGATTAAGGCTATCCTTTAGTTGACAAAGCCATACTGATGTGACAGAGAATCTCTCTTGCGCCATTGAGCAGTGGTCCGTGAATGCTGCATGTGTGTGTGTGTGTGTGTGTGTGTGTGTGTGTGTGTGTGTGTGTGTGTGTGTGTGTGTGTGTGTGTGTGTGTGTGTATATATAAACAAAATCAAAACCTTCCTAGACAGAGTGTGGTTTCAAGTGCTTCACACGTGTTCCTGTTGCTAGATTATATCATTCAGCAGAACAATTAAACAAGTTTTATCTGCAAGTAAACTAATACCTATACAAATATGAGGAAATCCCCTTGATCACTAAAAGATCTGTATTATCAAATGTGAAAATAATCTGAGCAAATATGTGCTCTCGGGTGTACAAGAGAACATACTGTGGCTAGAGTTAAGGAAACATATATTTCAAGAGGTAAATTTGATATGTGACTGTTATCTCAGATATATCTAACTATAATTGTAATCTAACCATTGTAGTTATTCATTTTTTGGCTCAGACATGACTCGACATGAGAAAGGAAATAGAAAGTCAGTCATGATCTTGAGCTGTGTAGCAACAGCAGCTAAACTGACATCTGTCTCCTGCTTCAGTTCAACCAGTTTCACCCATAAGATTTTACCCACATGAAATGGCACCACATTAAAAGACCTGAAGCTCATGTGGGTTTAGTTTGAATTAAATATGTAGTTGTGGTATCTGGTTTAAAAGCTCAGTTCAACAGCAAAACATTTTTAATAATAGGCATGTACTTGTTGCCTTGAGGAAGTAGTAGTATTATTGTTATTTCACTTAATAAATCACATTACATCATGAAGGACTCTCCTTATCTCATTGACTGTCTCATGATCACTGCTGCAACTGTTGACTTAATGATAAATGAACACTTATATTTGAAGAGAGCAAACATTTACAGAAATAATAAACCGTGTCATAACAGACACAGTGGCCTCTGAGTGTCTTCAGGTTTACCTAGAGTTGTATGCATAGTATATTGTTTATTGTGTAAATTAATCACGCATGTATAGGTATCCTATCACCGTATTGGGAAAAATATCGAATTTAATATAAAACATCAACACTACCACCCCCCCCCCCCCCCCCCCCCCCCCCCCCCCCAAATTCACCTCTTTTCAATAAATTGTGGAGAATATAATAGAAAGGAATCCACACCGCCGGCAAAGTCTCAGCAAGAAACTATCACAGTCACAGAAATTAGGGAAAACGTCAGTTCAATTCAATTATTTTATAGTCTATACTGTGGAAAGAAACCCCTTTTCCCCTCTTTAAGAGGAGAAGCCTGAAAAGCAAAACCAGGCTCAGTGTCGCTGGCCATCTGACTTGGTTGTGGGGAGAGGAGAGAAATAGGCAAGAGAAAGGAGAGGGGGGGTGAAGATAGAAGGAGAGACATAGACCCGGGAGTGTCAGACTGGTTGTTAAAATGAAAATAATGACAGTGATACTCACAGATGTAATAGTGTTATTAATGATAAGAGCACCAGTTAATAATAATAATAAGGGGCATTTGTATATATGTATCATAATAGTTGAGTTCAGAGTGGATTACTTTAGAAGATATGATACATTGTTTTATCTCTGCCTTCTAGTGTAATCATGGCCTTCTAGTGTAAACATGACCTGTACTAACATGACCCCTGGGAATTCCCTGTGGGAATTCCCAGGGGTCATGTTAGTACAGGTCATGTTAGTGCATAGTAGTACAGTCTGCTCAATATGAAACACAGTTCATGCAGGAGTTTCCAAATAGATATCTGGAATGCATGAGCATGTGAGTGAAATGAGACCTGTGGACAAAGGATACATTTAAATTGTCAGACAGGTTTTAACTTTCCTTTTCCTTTTATATCTCCAATGACAACCAATACAATTCAGATATAATTTTCCACCTGGGAATTTCCTTGTTGGTCACGATCAGCAGTGAGCAAAAAAACATGAACCATTTTAGATATAATAGTCCATTTAAAACGTCTCTCCTTGGGGTACATGTGGTTTTTACAGACTAATATAAATACAAATACTTGCAGAAACTAACTGATATTTTTCTGGAAGGTACAGTCTGAGACAGTGGGTTTCCCAGTATCTGTGCATGTAACCAGAAACTGTCTCTCTCTGTTGCTGAGCAAAGGGACTTTCCATAAGCTTTTTGTACATTTTTGGGAGTGTCAGGATATGGAACCCATTACACCCAAGACGTTCTGTGAAGAGTCAGTGCTTGTTACAGATTACACAAACACTTTGATTTCCAATAAAAAATTCCCACAGCATGTACATTTAAAAAAAGAATAAGTAGCTGTGGTGATGCTTGGGAGAGAAATGTGACTATGGTTAAAGATTTAGTTTCTTATTGGTCTATATATAAGATTTTGACTTAAATGAAACCATTAATTTGTTTGTCTTTTCAACAGGCATCCAGTAGCACCAAACGTCATCTTTCGTAAGTAACCATGCGGCTTTCCATTACGTCATATGTCTTATTAGAATTGTCAGTAGTAGTCATGGCAATGGTATGACTCACGTTTGTCAGGATCTGGACATTCACCCTGTGTGAACCAAGTATTTAAGCATCAAAGAAATATGTGGTCTCAACCACATGACCTTGTGTCCAACCCTTATCAACAATTCTTTTATATTTCCATTACAAGAAAAATCAGTGATATGGGCATGGCAATAAAGTCATCTATCATTCATGATAGTGTCTATAAACACAGCCCCCCCCCCCCAAATTTAAGTATCCTTTCAGTATTTACGAGTCTGACCTGAGCTGTAAGTGAAACTATGTTCATGTAAGTTTATGTCCCTGAATCACTTTTTTGTCACCACTCCAGCACTTGAAATGTATCACCCATAACATAATGTCCAAAACACATACACAAACCTTTTTCAAACCGTCACTGTGTTAAATTTCCTGAGAAAACCATACTCACATATTCATGTTACTAAACGGGTCAGTCTGCACCTGTGGTTTTACTGGAGAGGAGAAGAAGCGTCAGAGATCTTGTCAGATGTGCTGTCACAAACAGTTTCTCGTGTGTACCTCATTGTATGTCCCAGTGTTACCAGGGTAACCGTGTTTACGTTTCCTTTGTCTTCCAAGAAACCGAGGCCCTTCCCTCCTGCTGCTGGCTCTGGTTTGCACTGTGACCTTTTCTCTCACAGGTGAGCACTTATCATATCATATATATCAGAGCAGCAGCAACATGTCTATATCTTTGTTTTACAGGGAAACTATATAAATCAGGGTCTGATCCATGGGTGGGGCTCCCCGATCTGATTGGCCCCTGAAATACTTCTGTCCTTTCAGTATTTTTTTAAATTTTTATGCCAGACCAAGGGAAACCTGAGCATAACATAAAAATGGCTTCCCAAGTATAAAAAAAAAAAAATTAATAAAGTACATATTTGTCAACTTGAGTAGAAAAACAGCGTCAGGGTGAGCACAGCCAAAACAAACAAACAAACCAATCCCCACAAATTTACCAAAAACAAAAAGGAAATACAGGTGATCTTACATGGCTCCCTAATCATAAAAAGGAGAAAAAGATATTTACAAAAAGAAAATGAGCAATTCTCACGATGTACAATAAATTACTAGTTATCACTTATAACAATTTGTTCAGGATTGTTATTTTTGTCAGCTTTTTGAAGTCCACAATGTGTTTGAACAAGGGACAATTTTCCAAATATATTCACTGATGTGTGTCTTGCTCGAAGCTATGAAGCTAACAGTAAACAAGGAACGACTCAATTGTGCACTTTACTGAATCAAAAATGATGCATCGATTTTGGACATATAATTGTCCCCTCTGTGTAAATTGTGGCCTGTTTATGGCCCCTGATTTAAAAAGTCCTAGATCAGCCACTGATATAAATAGGTTACACATATCGCCCCAATATGCTTGGAAGCACATGGATAGATAAATGACAAATGTATTATAATTGTGAGTATTATGAGGTGCTGCCGCTCACCAGGCTAGCTGTTTCCTCATGTTTCCAGTGTTTAGCTGTCACAGTCTCACTGCCCTCTTCAAACTGATTTGTTTTAAAAAAAGCTGTGCTAAAACAAGTTGGCTACAATACCTGTTATCTATCTAGCTTGAGAAAAACACTGTTCTCCGGTGTTGGTGGATTGTCTAAACACTGACGTCAAAGGTGAGGAAATGAAAAGTAAAACATCTTTCTACGTGTAACATGAAACATGAAAAAGGGAAGTTGATAATTATGCATTCCACGCAGAGAGAAAAGGGCAGCTAGGACAAAGAGGAACTGAGATTAGTCTGACACATCATAAACAGGAGCTCAGAAAAAGTGTTAAGGAAAACCCCTTGACCTTCAGATCCATACCTTGAAGTAGACTTCTCATGAAAAACAATTTCTCTGTGATCTCCGACATTACATTTCCGTCTCTCTCTCGCCGTGCACCAGTACTATTCATTTCTCTATTTCATTCTGTTTCTTAGTATGCTCTGACCCTTTTTTTGTGTGGAACTTTTTTTTTTCAGAGAGTGCAGAACCCATTCCACTCAGAGGGGAGGTTGGTGGAAATGTGACCTTTCAATGCCCCGTTGATAATCACAGGACAATTAGTTTCTTCTACTTTCAACATGGTGATCTTTTCCTGAACGGCTACCATGCAAAAAAAGAAATCGATTCGCCTATGTGGGAGAACACAAGATTGGATCGCAACAGGACACATGTGCACATGTGCAGGTTGAACATCTCGCACACTGGGATGTATAAATGCATCATTCAGTACAATGACCATAGAATCACTGAAAGTGTCATCCAACTCACTGTCACAGGTATGAGTGTGTTAAATTTAACATTTAATTATATAGTTTAGGCTCTTGTGGCTTTTGATCGCTGACACCTTACAACACGGTGATGAAATAACACTTAGATTAGACACTCTTCTCACTAATTTCTAACATCAGAAGTGAGGAGTAGTTGTAAAGCTTCCAATCACAGATGTTTGCACTGCTGCGTTTATAACAGTGACAATGATGACACATGACAAAGTCTGCTGAGTCAACAGGACATTATTTACACCACGTGTTAAATCTTAATCTAATTTTGTTGTCTCAGTGTTTGCTTTTATTTACAGTAAAAGGATGACATCAGATCCCCTCCCACCCATCTGTGTATTGTCCATATCTATCTTATAAAGTTAATGTATACGTGGGCCTCATTGTCATTAGACTTAAAATTCATCAAGTAAAATTCTTACAAATGAATAATGTCCTTGTTCCTTTCCATCACTGTCTCAATATTGTTGTTACTGATGATCATTGAAAGTGTGCAAGGTGCATAGTGGCAGGAGTTTCAGAAATGGAAAGAGACGACCGACAGTGATCACTTTCTCTTTGCTTCCGTTTCCTCTAGCCTCCTACAGCAAACCCAATGTAACACAATCCTGTGATGGTGTCCGTTGTTTTGTGACGTGTGCTTTCTACGGCGGGTACCCAGGCAGAAAGGTGGCGTGGGAAGTACATGGTTCTAGAAATACAAACAGTCAGCTGTGGAACGTTGAAAACAACACTCAGGTGCCCAGTCCAAGCACGATGTTGGTAAACAGCACCAGCACTGTGTACTTCAACTGCTCCCACGGAGAGATGGGGAATCTCAGCTGCTCTGTGGGCAACGTTACCTCCAACTGGTTCTCAGTGTGTGAGTACAGACAGGGTGAGCCCTGATGGTTTCTTCACCAGAGTCTGTTTTATACTTTCTGCCACTGTCTTCTTGATGACGTTTCACCTTCTTCTTCAGCAGAACTCAGGCCTTTTGGACGAGAGGTGAAAATAACTTCAAGAAACACAAACTAGACTTAAAGAAACACAAGCAAGTTTAGTTTCCTTTGTACACTTACACAACGTCTGAAAATGCCATGACCTGGATGGCTGAGAATCATCACAGATATTTTGTCAAATACTTTGGTTTATCACCACATGCCTGCAGAACCATCTACATAGCTAACACACTCAACTAAGATCTCTATCATAAATGTAAAGTCATGACATCATGTCCAGGCTTGGCATTGTTCCCCTGATTTCTTTTCATCTGACGTGTTTGTGTTTCTTGACGACACTTGTGTTTCTTTAAGACGTTTTCACCTCTCATCCAAGGTTTCTTCAGTTCTGCTGAAGACGTAGGTGAAAGGTCCAGTTGCCTATATACACTCGTACAACGTCTAAAGTATTGGACAAACTTAATCACAAGCACAAATAAAAATGCTGCAGCTGAAGTAACACTTGCATTTTAGTAACTGTACAGTTAACTTAAAAGATTCCGGCCTTGTCCAGACCTGCTGCTGTAAATGCTTACTAGGGTTTAATAGGAAAAAAATTTGAGGGTCATTTACCCCTTTAATGGATTCAGTAATATTTGTTGTTTACATCTTCAGTAGTGACAAACTGATTTAGGGCTGCAGAGTCACTAGTCTGTATGTAAAGATGGACAACATGACAGCTCCCCAAAAGTGAGGCCAAAGCTTCTCGTTCGTAACCTGTTTAACTGATTGCAGTATAGGTCATAAACCGCACCTTCTCCATGTTAGTGGATAGGACATGGACCAAACAAAAAAGTCGAAGTACATGTCAAAATGTTTTTTTATAAAGATGGTCATTTTAGTTAGTTGTTAAAACACAGATGTATGTCCAGATTTCAATTTCCCAGTAAGTTTAGCTTCAATTAGTTATTCGATGCTATAAAAATGATCTAAAACATCAGGATTGACAGCTGAGTTTAACTCATGATTGGTCGAGCATGTGTAGGGACAGGACCTCGATGCTGTGGTTCCATCTCTGATTGCTACTGTGCAGTCTCTGGCTCCAAATGGGCAAGATGGCAGCGCTCGTCTCTAGGATAATTGGGCTTTATGTCTAGATAGAGGGGGATTTGGAGATGCGTCGTCCATCTTTATATACAGTTTATGGGAGCCCATAAACTGTATATAAAGATGGAAAGAGAAAAATAGAGAGAAAATAACTAACAATGTTTCTTCTGAAAATCAGTGAAGTATAATTCTTCAAACTGTCCCAGTGAATATGTTTTTAATTCTAACGTATGTTTGTTCTCATCCAAAGGTAAACCCGAGGTTAAGCCTAGCCCTGACAGTCCTATCAAAACAATAGCAGCTGCTGTCTGTGCAGGGTTAGGGTTAGGCTTACTGTTGGTAGTAGTTTTGGTACAGTTTTGTCGACGCAAGAAAAGACAAACAGGTGAGGGACACTTTTATGTTTTCCACTGCAGCTGTACAATTATACACAACAACTCACAACAGTTTCTGTGCTGGTTTCTAGGACAAGATGGGGTAGAAAATGGAAATAAGGAGTAAGTGGATGTTTCTTATAGACACAACAAGTACTTCAATAATACTACTTGGACTGTACATGTGTCACATTTTTATCACTACCATCTTGTCACCACTGACCACTGACTGTCTTGTGTCTTTGCTGTCTTTCTTCTATGTGATTTTCTCCAGGGAGTTAAATTACCTCAACAAAGGAGGGAAAGAAGCATTTTGAGATCGAAGGAAGAAGAAGAAGTTGATCCAGTAGATGGCGGTAATGCACTTGGACAATTGCTGCCAACTGCCAATAAACCGGTACAAGAAGAAGAAGTATATCACTGTATGTCTTTTTTTTTTTTATGGAGCAAAGACATCATCTCAGAATCTAATGTTGGGACTCTGTGTCACTGAAACGTTCATTCACATTTGTGGCTGATTGTACCAGCCAGAAATAACCAGTGGCTACTAGTCAGTGGTGGAAGGGAACTGGACCAGGGAAGTATTCATAAGCAGTGTCATTTTACTGGTGAAAGAATGTGTGTCATTCAACTTAGAATAGCTCAGTTCCCAAAAAAATACTTTTATAATGTGTGTGTGGTGAGATTACTGATACAGTCTTTGAAGGATACACTTCCCAGCAATGTAAGCAGTTCAATTTAAAGCAGTAGAGTGTGTTCATCTTTTTTATTTATTTTTTCATTTTCGGGTATAGAATTGTTGTTACAGTAGAAAAATGTTACTCCTGCTAAGCTACTACCTGTTTATTTTTTTACGAGTATCAATTCCCTCATTTGTTTTTACTCTTTCATTTGCTTTGTCCATCAGAAATGATTTGTAGCTAAACCTGTGAAACAAATGTATTATTCCACAGAAGGTGAATACCAGAAAACTCTTTGCACATTAATTTATTTTCTGCACTTTGGTTCAGTTTAAAGTTTTCTGTGGTGCAGTAAATGCTAAATGGTTCGTATTATAGCGCTTTTCTAGTCTTGATGACCACTCAAAGCGCAGTAGATTCCAGTACTGCAGAATTCCTATTTAAAGTGCAATGCTTAATATAAATTAAATTACCGTAGCCCTCATTATTTAAATTACGGTCTATTCCCAAACTCAACTATTTTTCTCAGGCGATTGTTTTCATGTGATTTATTTTATTTAATATTGAAGAAAGAATTACAGATGTGCTTTTTCCAATATTTATTTCCTTTACACACGGTTTTGAGACATGACCATTTTTGTTAATCCCCCTTCCTACGAATACTGACTGGTCTCAAATGGTTGCTCTCATTTCTCAAATCTGTACAAAGCACTTTTCTCTGGAGGCTGTTGTGACTTTGTTTTGCATGTTGTTATTTTATTGATAAAATTGTATATACATTGAAATGCAAAATATAATAAAACTCTGTAATATAATGTATATTATGTAGTTGGAAGTATTATGCTCACTTTTACTTCAAATTCAGGAGATTTCTTAAACTTGAACTGCTACTAGATTAGACATTTTACATGAGATTTGAGATGAAAAACTCCCAATGGAAAAAAAGTGAAAGAAAAATCCTGGATCCGCTCTTTATCAGCGCAAATTTTTTTTAATGTAATATAATGTCCTTGGTGCAGGTAAATAGATACAGCTTTACTCCAACATTCAAGTTTAGTTTGAACGTTTTTTAAAAGGTAAAATAAAAAAACATTAGTAGAAAAAAAGAATATTCAGTAGCATAAATTAACATAGATTCATATTTTATTTTCTGTCAAAAAGAATAGGAAGTAGCAATATGTTTGTGTTGTCTTACCTCTATGCTATACGAAATCATGGAACAAAGATTAAAACTCCACTCTCCACTTATGTCTTCCACTACATCATATATCATACATCTTATTAAACTGTCTGAGATATTTGCATTTGTTTCGTTCCATCCCTCATTTTACAAAATACAAAGTACAAAGTCCATTTCGCAAAATCACCCCACAGATTGATATGCACATGCTGCAGTTGCAGTGCAGTCAAATTGCCACTAGATGTAGCTCTAGCACTACAGAGTGAAGACATATCTCCTGCAATGGTTGATTGGCATAGCAGTTGGAGTTGAGCAGTGTACACTTATTATTTTAAAGTGAAATATCCATGAGTATGATCGCGGTTATCCATGAGCTGGCTTCATTTTTGAACAGTCCCAGATCTAGAAGTGGGTAATGCCCACCCAATTGGTCAACTTTATTCTGTGCTATTTGAGTCATGTTTATTTCATTCTCCCCAGCATAACTTCCTGATTTCTGACTGGCTGGTTGGACATAGGGCTGGGTTAAAAAAAAAACTATTCTCTGATTGAAATTCATCTTCATTTGAATGATCTGATATCGTTTCATGAAAAGGATCTTGACCTTTTAATATTGTGACGTGTTCTTTAAAACTTGGAAAAACGCTCATCACTAAGTCCACTGTGTGAAAAGGTGCCAACCCCAAATTTCGAATTGCCCCCCCCGAATCTGAGTAGTCTAGATCCGGGCCTGTTACTGTCTTTCCAGGGGAATGAAACAATGGTTGGGCGTTAAGTGTATAACTCAGAGCAATGTGAGTGCAGGGATACACAATGTCTCTCTGACCTCAATATGTGGTCGCCTGCCAGGAAGAGACCGAGAAAACCTGAAAAGAGAAGAGAAATAAGAGCAAGAGACGAGAGGTGAGATCTGCAGATGAAAAGTAAGATCGGGAGGAGAAGGGATGTAAGGCTGTTTGCTCACGTGATTCTATAGGCTGTCCATTATACATGTTACAGCAATGTGTCTTTCTCTCCACCTCTTCTTCTTTCTCCCTTTATCTTGTGCTCTTCTTCACGTGTTTTACTCTTTCAACAGAACCTCCCGCCTCTCTTGCTCACTTGCTTTCTCTGTGTCTCCAGAGTCGCAGTGACGGGCCGTCAGTCCACCTCTCTGCCCTGTGTTTACACTGGGCAGCCGAGCAGCACCAGGCTGGTTGCACTCCAGGAATGTGAACCCCCCCCCCAGGTCCCTAGCCTCCTCCACCTCCTCCTGCTTCTCCGTCCCCCCCCACCCCCACCCCACCTCTTTCCTCCCCATCTTTCTCTCCTTTACCTCCTTCACCCTTTTATTCCCTCATTGCACGGACTCACCCCGTCTCCTGCACTTTCCTTCTGTCACTCCTTCCGCCATCCCCCTTTTATTCCGCCCCTCTCCTCCATCTAATTATCGTACCCTTTTTGCTCCCTCACCCCCCTTACCCGGCCCTCCCTTCCTCTCCCTCTGCCACCTTTCTCCCATCCCGTACCCTCCCTTTCGCCTTTCTCTCCTCCGAGCCTCCACTCCCCTTCTCCCTCGCCTTTTTCTGCTCCCCTCTTTAAAATTCAGAGTGCATTGTCCCAGATTACTCACACCCCCCTTGCCCCTGTCATCCTCCCCTCCCCTCCCCTCACCTCCCACCACCCCTCCATCTCTCTGTCCTCCCTCCCCTCATTCCACTGCCGCCTAACCCAAACAAACCAGGGAGGACTTTCCTCTGGTGGCTGTAAGAGAAACACACCACATGTCAGACTCGGGTCAAACATAAACATTGGACAATTTGTGGTGCTGGAAAAAAGATATGAGGTGTGTAAGTTCAGCATGAGATAGAGCTACTATTAGGAAATCTTGACGCTAAAAGTTACCACTGAATATACACACATCAGAGCAGAGAGCAGTGTAGTGTGGTGTATATTGGCCATGGTATACTCAAGGTATTTGGATGTCTATCAAAGAGAGCAACGGACTCCATAGAAAAACAATAAAACGCAATTTTTTCAGTTGCTCTGCATGAACCAGTTGAAAAGTACTACAGCTGTTTGGGCCACATGCAACACAAAGAATTATTTTTTTTCCATCAAACCTTTGAAATAAAAAACGTTTACGCCATTACTATGAGGATCTCCTTGGATATCTTTGGTAATTTTTAGTATTTAATTAATCAATACTGCCGATAGTCTAATCAAATCTAACACTTTATATGGCTAAAATATATAATTAGATTTTTTTTATAGATCTGTTCATTGCATTTTCCAGTTTATACATGTGTAAAAATACCACATTGAAACATTTCACAGAAAAAATATAGGCGATGAGATTAAATTTAATTTACATTTATTGTGGGAAGTTTTATACTCACTTTACTACAAATTCTGAATATTTATTGAACTGCTGCACAAGATTTGACAATTTACACAAAGAGTCCCAGAAAAATCTAGAAAGGCCCTCAATGGCCAAGGCCCAACAGTCCCCATTAAATCTGTGAAGATGTACTAAATTGCACACACTCATTGATATCAGTCCCCTAAATACGCCTGATTTATTTAATCAAGATACATGAATTATTTCCTGGGAAATCAATGAAAAAGATTCCTGGATCTGCACCCTGGTCTGGATCCGCACCAACATTTTATGAGTTCTTCCCTGATCCATATCAAATCCTTTAACCAAGTTTCATGGTAATCCATCTTGTAGTTTATGCATGAAGTTGCTTACAAACTAACAAACCAACGGACAGGGGTGAAAACATCCCCTCCTCTGCGGAGGTCATAAACATTTTACAGAAGTGAAGAGAAACCCTTGTTTTTGAGTTGTAGAATTCTGCCTCCAGCTTACTATTTCTTTCCAGATTGAATGTACAAATGAAAATCTTTATAAACAAGTCAGAAGCCAAATAGAGTAGATGTAATAATTATGAAGAGTCTTAAGCAGACAGTTTTTTTTTCCAGTTTTCCATTCTCCTGCTAAACTCAGGACCCTTTCAGCCAGAGCCCAGTCCTGTGGCATTTCTCAGCAAGCGGTGAGTGACCTCTGCCGCACTGTTCTGTGTGGCGCCCATACCAAGGGATTTATAATCTGATTATACTAGTTATGAAAGTCAACTAGATTAGTCTTAGTGCGTGGAGCCGGAGCACAAGGCATCGATTCACAGCGGGAGAAGGGAGCTGATCAGCATGAGGGAGATTGGGCTGTTAACGTTCTTAAAATAACAGCAGGCTTTTCACTGTCTCTGAATCGGACAAACATGTGTCTGTGTGTGTGTCTGTGTGTGTGTGTGTGTGTGTTTGAGTGTGAATGTGAGTATAATGGGGCAATCAACATCAAAATGATTATTCCTCATTCAAAATTGCTAAAATTCTATGGTATTTTGTCAGTTTTCTGTAATAACCTTAAAAAATTTAAAAAATGTCATTGCAATCAATTCCAACCAAAAACAATGGTGAACACTGGATTGACGACAGAGGCATGAGATACTGACTACGTTTACAGCAATAATCTGACAATTTACCTCATTCTGAATAAGACTTTAGACACAGAATCTGTTTATGCAATGAGAAACTACATGGCAGCGTCTTTTTCAGACTATTGTGTCTTAATCAGGCAAATACTGGCCCATTGCTGTCAATGTAAACATCGTCCCTGATTAGCTGATCAATTGTAGTTGTGCAGGTGAGGCGGCGGAAGAGGAGTACACACACAAACACACAGAGAGACAGACCCGGGACAAACATGAAACACAAGGAAGAGAAAAAAGAAGCAAAAAAACAAAAGGGAGAGGGGACAGAGCAGAGCCGGGGCCCTGGCAGAGAGGCCCCCTTTGTTTGGATTCTGGTAGAAGTCTTTTGTAGAAACAAAAAAATGAGGCTCAGAGAGCGAAGACGGCGAGGGGACCCACCAGGTCAGGGAAGTTCAGCTGTGGTGCTGCAGCTGAGTGATCATGTTGTTGCTGTCACTGCAGAAAACCCTCCACCTGATCCCCAGAGACAGGAGAGTTGACCTGGAAGCATTTATCACCTCTCCGCTTTCTGACCCATGACCTGACGCCTGAGATTGGGAAAGCAGCAGCAACACACCAGAGGGGGGGGGGAAGGGAGATAAACAAAAAGATAAGGAAGGGAATGACCGACGAAGAGAGAGACATTTCTGTGTTTTTTCTCAAAAAGCGATGGTGGAACTTTTGGAATCGAGTGTGGGCTGTGTGAGTTTGCATCACGGGCATCAATATTTCTCCTGGTTAGAAGATGAAAACATTTTCTGCGTAGATGTGTGTTCCTGGTTTGTTTAAGCCAGAAGTCATCAGCAGACACTTGGAAGAGCTTGAAACAAGCCGAGAGAGAGATACAGGGAGACCGAGATGTGTGTTGGCTGGCGGCCCAATAGAACTATTAACACCTCTCTGAAATGGTGATACACCGAAAACAGCTCATTGGCCAAGGCCCCTTCAACTCAGCTGTGACTCAATATCTAAAGCTGTGTGTGCGTGTTTGTGTGCGTGCATGAGCGGAACATTGACTAGAGCCACATCTCGTTTAAATATTTATAGAACTGCTTAAGATGTGACCTTTACTTTTGCACACACACAGTATACACTCAGCGAAGAACACACAATGTGTTTTATTCACTTGCTGCATCTGATTATCTATGCTGTGTATATGTCTATACAGGAAAACCACGAGGCCGACATCGATCTGTTGCTTGAGACGCTCAGACAGGTGATCATACCGTCGGCCCACTGTCCCGTGGGAGGATCGTGTGAGGGGAGCCGAAGAGAGGAACAGAGACCAGTGTGAGGGATTGGCGGCTGAGGAGCCCACTTGGCTGCAGACGGTTGGCAGCGTCGTGTTTCGGGCAGAGGCTGAACATCAAAGACCATCAGAGGTATTTGTAATGGGTGTTGTGGGAGACCAAAAGTGACATCATTCTAAGACATGATGTTTGCTGCAACTCTTCCCCTCTCGCTAAGTTTTCCACTGTGCGATGAGCGAGAATGGACGTTTACATTTTACACTGGCTACTGTGTCATTTTCTATCCCACTGCAGAAGACAACTGCAGATGAATTACAGTTAGCTTGTTAGCCTTTCTCTTCATGTGCATGACTACATTTGCCAGTGTAGATTAATGTGACTATTGATATATTAGAGATTTTCAGTGTACAATAATGGGCAATAAATCTGCAAATATCTGGTTAAAACTGGGTGTTTGTTTGTTTTTCCTCCATTGATGTAAAATACATTATATATGTTTAACTAACTGATGTTAAAATTGACACCTGTAAATTTATCACATCTTTTCGGATTTACAAAAAAATCTATCACCTCAATTTAAACGTACATCATGTAACTTCGGCCACTAGGGGTCTCTCAGATCAAAACAATAGCAAAAGACCCTTGGTGACATTGTGAAGCAGCTTGGAATCATGGGAGTTGCTGTCTGCCTGAGGAGCCAATCATGTTCACAGATGAGGTAATGTATAAATAAGGTTACGCAGCAAACGATAATGAATAACTGTGATCCATTACGAGGGACCAATAGAAACAAAGGAAAGCTGAGTGGCTAACTGTTTTTCTCTTGAGTCAAGGTTGTCACAGAGATGGACAAACTCATGGGTAAATCGGATTTGTTGCCATTTAAAATGTCCCGTTATTTTGAATAATATCAGGGATTTCTCTGGGTTTGAAGATTATTGAAAACAGTTTGGATAATCTATGTACACAAGTTATATATAACATAGGTTTGGTTATCTTTGGGGACAGTTGGTCAGACCGGCAGTTTTATATTTGAGCAAAACTATCTCCTATCATACATTTTAATTGATACAGTAAATAGTATATATATGCTTTGTAGGTGCAGGTTGGTGACTGCATGTGTTTGTGGACCTATCCCAGCTGTGTGACATCCATCCTCTGATTTTAAGTAGAAGGAGGTGTAGGGAGGGGAACATGTAATGTGTGTTTCTGTGTGTATGAAGAGCTGGAGATGAAGGGGACACAATTTGCAATCGAAAAAGACGTGAAGCAAAATGGCTGACCTGCTGTAGGAGCTGAGATACTTGACACCAATAGGCCCCAACAGCAACCTCCACTTAAATTTATCTTGGATTTGAGGAGGCTGATGTGGCTTTAATGCAGAGACATGTGAAAGCAGTTCAGAGAAATGTTGTTTTCCCCCATTTTATTAGAGCAACAACCTTTATATCAGCCTGTGCTGTGTGTGTACATGTGTAACTGTGTAAATAAAAGTGTGTGTATAAATATATATGTGTGTTTGCATGTTTGTAATAAGAGACACCTGAGACACTTAGAAGGTCATTCCTGGAGTCTGGTCACATAGCTTTGATCATTTTCTCGTCGCCTCAGAAATAGACCAGAGAGGACGAGACTGGCACAAACCCTCCCTACGTGTGTGTGTGTGTGTGTGTGTGTGTGTGTGTGTGTGTGTGTGTGTGTGTGTGTGTGTGTGTGTGTGTGTGTGTGTGTGTCCAAGGAGAGACGGAGGGAGAGTGCTTGCCCAACGGACTGACAGGGGAATCTGCACTTGTTTGCAGTGCACAAGCCTGTGTTTGCATGACTGCACTAATGCATTTGCACACGTACCTTTGTATGCCACCACTTGCATTTGCTGTCTGAATGTGTTCATGCAAATGTGTGACACACACACACACACACACACACACACACACACACACACACACACACACACACACACACACACACACACACACACACACACACACACACACACACACACACACACACACACACACACACACACACACACTTTAAGACTTGCCCATGCACATGTGTGACACACACACTCACACACAGACACACACTTTAAGACTTGCCCAACAGGTGTGGGCTCCAAAATAATACACACTACAATGTGCAGCAACAACGCAGCAAGAGATTCTCTGCTCAGACACAACAACACAGAAATCTCCGAAGCGTTCAGGTGAGGGGTTGAGTCGCAGGATGTAAATCACATAAATTCTGCTGACATGTGTTTGTTTACAGCACAACAACACCGGCGTTGGCCCTAATCACAAAAATCTCTCTTATCTACATTCTACGTGTATGGGTCTGCTCTGAGATATTTGTTTTCTTTTGGTCTTTTCATTTTTGCGCCTGTTGCGTGTTAGAAGAGTCAACAACATGCCCACTCTCTCATGGTGAACCCTGCGGAGGATCTCCTGCCGGGGGGCCAGACTGCAGAAACTCCTGAGGCTCTCACTCGGACATTTGCGTTCACACATATAGCCCCTGTGGAGAAAGTCCGGAGGAGCTCCATCTTCATTGCAAGTCTGAAAGCAGCTTTAGTGAATATAAAAAGATGAGAGAACGTATGGTCGGACAGACAGATATGTTTACATGGAGCTGAGCTCGACATGGCTGCTAGGACAAACCTTTTTTAACACATCTTTCCTGCAGCACCACAACCCTGACTTTTACTTACTTTCTCAGTGTGGGTGTAAAAAGTTGTCTCTCCACTTTTCATCCATGCAACTTGTCTTCTGCTTTGTTTAAATCATTACATTCTCACTAACTGCTAGCACGGCTAGAGTTATACATCTGTGCAATGCAAGTAAATTCTCTAAAGAAGCCATGTGCAACACCCGGACTATGGGAAGTGACGGAAAAGCTCTCATTAGATTAATGCTCCTTCCCTGGATTGTTCTTTTCAGGGTGTCATCCAAACATAGATTTTGTTAGCGATAATCTTAGCTTGATGAGGACTTTGGTCTGCTCTGGAGAAAAGTCAATGCTTGCTTGAATAAATGCCAAGAAAAAAAGAAGAGTATCTTTGTTTGAAATCTTGCACAGAGACCATGTTTGGTTGCATTTCAAATCACAGAGAGGCCCTGAGGCGCCATCAATCCATTCTAAAGGTATTGCAACATCTCATCTTTCTCAGAGCGGAGCAGAACAGAGCACCGGGGGGGGGGGGGGGACGCAGCGCATGCTTGGCCGAGTCTCCCAGCAGTTCCAGTGAGACAAGCCTCTGGAAGCAGAATAGTCATTGTTAAAGTACGTCATCCAAGGGACACGGTCAGGCTCACCGTCCTGTTTGCACAAACCAGAGAACATCACAGATGCATGTCGATGTTCACATGTTTGAGGGCTGGAGGAAAATACAAACACTGAGCACACACACTCACAAGAGACTGGGTGTAAATCCAAAGCATGTTACATGCAAGCAGAGCAGGGGGAATCAGAAGACCTGAGGATGGGGAGGGAGAGCGGGATTGAAACTGAGAATTTTAACGAGAGAACGGGAAATATTGACAATTTCTGTCTACTCTGACATGTGTGTTGCTTCCCCCACACCTGTGAACAGAAACACATCTCCCAAAAATAATAGATGCTAAAGATTCAACATTTAAAGTTAGTTAATGCACTTAGATGCAAGATGTTGCTCTGTGATTTCACTGATGGTATTGTATGACATGTTGGTTGTAGCTGTTGGCTTTGTTATTTTGTGGATTCATATTGTGAGACAAATGAAGGAAAAGCAGTGTCACATGACATTAGAACCGGGATCCATAGAGGGAGAGAGGAGACATAGTCTGCTCATATCTGTGTTGTTACTTGAAAAGGTTTACATGCTCTAACGTTCAGAAAACACATCACTTTATAATGACCATCGCTGCAACGAAACCACTCCATCAAAAGGTTATTGTTCTAAGACAATAGTCCTGTTCATATTGGGTGTGCCGTGCCTCTGCAACACAAGCCTCACCAGACTGATATCATCATTTCTGCATTGACTTTGGACAGAAAGTAGAGATAATTATCTGAATTATCTGAAAAGTCAACATTTCTAAGTTCAGCGATGGTCTGTCGATGTTATGACGTCTGACATTATGTCGTCTTCCACAAGAAGCAGCACTTGTAAAACTGCAGCCAGTTTGTCGGACCTCATGTTTTTTTAAGCTCATAACCAAGCTTTATTTGGAAATACATTTAAGCATGTACACTTTTCCATTACTTCATTTTACCATGTTATTTATACTGTATTTTTTCCTCCTTTCCGCAGGTTTCCTCTCTTGTTTTCATTCTTTTCATGTGTGAGAGGAGGTTGGGGAAATGAAAAGTATGAACAGCATACCTTTCCACTAAATCAGATGTTGGGTGATTATGACCCTCTCCATTTGCTCACGTTGGCCAAAATAATTAAAAAATATCTCTGTTTTGTATTTGTACACAGCTGGATAAGTAACAGCATAGTTACAGCAACTTTAATATCTATATTTTATTAGTGTTTTACACAACGGTTCTCGTATAGTGTATCTTTACTGTATGTTGTGAGTCTTGTTTGTGAATTTCTTTTCTTCTTGCTCTCTCTCTCTGGATGAACAGATAAACCTGCACACGCACAACCTGGGAGCGCCTGTCTCTCCTTGAGGCCACGAATATGTTGTCAGTTATTGATCCTGTATCGTCAGAAGGAATAACACGAGCAATGTCTAGAGATACATCAAATATACATCGAAGAGCCATATTGATTCAGAGCCTTTCAAGGGAGACGGAGGCAGAGAAGAGAAAGGGGTGAGATTTTTCTTCTTTTTTTTTTGATGATCCACATACAGCTTCCAGCAAAACAGTTTGTGTGAACATAAACTGACTTTATTCACAAAACCCATGCATAATTTACCAAAAAATCATCCTTTTTCAAAATAATAGCTGTTTACAATGATGTTTCTGTTGTGATAGGTTGACCTACATTCAAAAATATCAACTAGAAGAGTAGTATTTGAACTGTGCAATTTCTTATTACCATTACTTATGTTATTGTGGGCAGGAGTGTTTCAAAGGATTTTGGGGGCTCCAGGCAAATGGGACCTGGGGGGGGGGGGCTTACATTGAACCAAACCAAACCCCCAAGAAACACACAATACCAAGTATCATTCCTATCTTCAAATGATTTGTGCATACTGTGCATACACATAATTGATAGTAAGACACACGCCCATCTACAAACCAATCAATGCCAAGTATATGTGTAATGATGACAGTAAGAACAAATGTCATACAAAGTCTTTGTTGTGCTCCCCAAATTGCAATGTGAAACCAAAACTGACTTTTTTTGCTGTGGACTAACGTAATCCGCCCTTCTTGGGGTTCCTCTCTCAGCTCGGGGCCCCCAAACATTTGTCTGCTTTGCCTATCCTGGTGCAACGCCCCTGGGCAGGATCTAACTCTGTCTGGCAAACAGAAGTTCCAAAAGAACCAGAAATAGAACACACTGTGTAAAAATCCAATAGAAATGCGAACTAAACAGACAGTTAAATATGTGAAGGAGACAGAATCTGTTTATTAAATACAGATTAGTTTTCCTACCGATGTGGAGAGCGTGTGTGTGTGTGTGTGTGTGTGTGTGTGTGTGTGTGTGTGTGTGTGTGTGTGTGTGTGTGTGTGTGTGTGTGTGTGTGTGTGTGTGTGTGTGTGTGTGTGTGTAGCTTGTCCTTGTTTAACACTCTAAAGCCGATCTTTACCAGAAGCTTTGTAAATCCACAAAATGACCGGCATGCTTCTGGGCCAGGAAAAATATGCTCAAAATACTGCAACAGCCAAGACACATTTTTATATGTTCAAAAATATGAAAGAGGACAGCCAAATTATATTCATGTGAACAAAGCAACTGTCCAGAATTTTTACACAAACCAAAGGCCGTCCTGGTGTTTTTCCAAATACCTTGTGTCCCCACTTATGCTATTTATAAAAGCTCTAAGTCCGGTTGAATAATCAGGATGTGTGACCCAGGTTAAGGAGCAAAAACCGATGAAAATGCATTGTCAAATGTCAAAAATACGTCACGGCCGATCAGAAAACCAACCTATTTTTTTACCAGTCCCTGGAAAGGTCAGTGTGAGGTTTCTGTGGGTGACCGCTGTGTTTCTAAAAGTCATTTCGCAAAAAAACAAAAGGGAGCACGGAGCTGGAAAAGCAAAACTGACGAAAACCTGATCTCACAATCAGAATGATAATCGGCCTTTCATGTTGTTTTTGGCGGTGCTCGTTAATAGGGAATGAATTGACTTGGAAGCGTACCCGACTCGTCAGTCTGTCCGCCTCCCCCTCGTCTATCCAAACTGCCTTCCTCCTCCCCCTCGCCTTCTACAATTACCCCCCCCTCCCTCTTGACTCACCCGCCCAGGCAACCCCTTTGCCCTCTTGTATCCGGCCATTTAGCGTGACAATCCATTATTTTGACGGCTCCCAGAGAAAGAAAGACGGGGGCTACTTTGACTTTCAGACATGTGCCTCGGAGTTTTTATATCTCCCTCTTTCCTCTTCGCTCCTTCTTCTATGCTTTTGTTTTCCCACTTCATTTCTTTACTTCTTTACATTTTCCGTTCTTTAACCCTATCATCCATACTTATCCCTCTTTCTCCTTACTTATTTTCCTCCACCATCTCTGCCTCCACCCCCTCGAACTCTCTTTTTCTTTCTTTTCCCCGTCCCCCACCACACCCACTTTACCCCCACCTTCAGTCCCAACCCTGCAACCACTCTACACCCCGGCCACGACTTGTGCCCTCCATCTCCTTTTGGCTCTGTATTTCTTCAATGCTGGCAGCCTTTAGGAAACCTGATAAGGCCTATAGAAAGAGAGGAGCCAGGGTTTAAAATGTCTCAAGTCGACCCCCCTGCAAACAGCTCCCACTTATATCAACCATACACCCGCCCTGCCCAAACACTCACACACACACACACATTTCATTTATCCAGCCCTCCAGCAGCCTGACACCCTGTGCACCGACCACTCCCACCTAACTTCTATACCATCTCTGCCATAAACTACGTCCACTGTTTTCTGACCACAGTTCCCCCCTTGAGACCGAGCTCACAGCCTCACGCACAAAACAACCTGCTTTCACTGTCTTTTATTTACCATCCTCATTCAGACATTTAGAGGAAACTCCAGAGCAAATTGTACTTAATGCTTTTAGATAAGGTCTAATCATTTGATTATAATTTGAGGAAGACTTAACCTAATCTGAGAATTGTATAAAATGGAGTATTAGGGGCTATATAAAAATTTAGTTACGAGAATAAAGTCATAATAATACAAGAACAAAGTCGTATTTAATAAGAAAAGGCCACAATATTACGAGATAACATTTTTTTATATTTTTTTGTGTGAGATCATATAGAGTGAAATGTATTTTACATGGGCCATTGAATTGCACGGACAGAAATGGGTATTGCACAATTAAAAAAGTGCATAGACTTTATTCTTGAAATCTTTGGCACTAATACTCCGTTGTGGATGTAATATCTACTTTTCTATCCTGGATTTTTGAAATGAATGCACAAATAAGGATTTTAGCACAAAGGTTTATTAACCTTTGGACAATCATGTGAGAGAAGCTCATAAAAAAAAGATTTAAGAACCTGCTCCCTTTCTTTAAACTGTTCTCACTCCTCATACAAATCACATCCCCGCAGACTTTTACACTATTTACCCATGGATTCTGTAAAATGTGTCAGGGACCTAGAAGTGTGGCCAAGGTAAACACCTGGCACAGAGCAGCGATCTGCTACATTTAACCTTTTACCACAGGAAAATGCACTCAGGGAGTTCCTGCACAGGGACATAAACTCTATACACTAAAGTGTGTGTGTGTGTGTGTGTGTGTGTGTGTGTGTGTGTGTGTGTGTGTGTGTACATTAACTCACACAACATATGCTACTCAACGCAATAACATTCACACACACACACACACTCACACATGTGCAGGCGCACACACGGACAAACAAACGGAGGGAGAAACAAGTGAAATGCGGGCTGCCCCCCCTGTCCCTCTTTCTGTCCCTCTCCCTGGTGGTGTGTCATGTTTCGGGGGGATAATAGGTGTCACGGTGAGACCCCTTTGGTCTCAGCGCTCTGGGGGACTCTAATGACACACACACACACACACACACACACACACACACACACACACACACACACACACACACACACACACACACACACACACACACACACACACACACACACACACACATTCAACCATGCGAGCACAAGCAGCTCATTCTCTGAACCATGGGAACCACAGATGACTCTCCGCTCCTCTCATCTTTCTCTACCTCTATCAATTTCTTTCTTTTTCTCCTTCACTTTCTTTTATTCTTCCTCTCTCTGCTTTTATCCCATACACACATTCTTTTGCTTCATTTTTGAAGCACCGTTCCTTTAGGTGATCAAACAAGTAGCTCCCTGTTGAAGTCCCTGTGTCTGTTTCTTTTTGTCTCCTTTTGTTTGCAACCTTCAGTCTCTTTCAGCACAGAGTCCAGATGTCAGATTTAACATAAGGCCTTATTGGGTACCGCACAGCATCAGGAGCAATAAATCTGAATAAGCTATGATCCATTGGAAAGTCACCCAGGGCACTGCAACAGTATCAGCCTCCACTTGTGTTACATGTCAGCTTGTGATGTCATGACATTAAAATCTACTTCCAGTGTATTATAGCACAGATCAGGCAATAACGCAGCAACATCACTGAGACAGAAGTCAGACAGGGAAAAGACCACCAGCAGTTAAACCGCCATACAGTTTTTAAACAGAGAAAATACAACTAAGTCAAATTATAACTTAAACTGTTGCATAAATTCATCACATTTTTTTACCCCTAAGACATAAAAGATAAAATCGATACCACTTTACCATCCATCCATCCATTTTCTTCTGGGCTCAGGTGGCCAGCAAAGTAGCCAGGTTTTCCAGCTCTTCCTGGGGAATCCCGAGACATTAAATCTCCAAAAGAGGGCGCCCAGGCCTAAATGTGCTTACCAACTGAGCTGTGAAGGAGCAGCGGTTCTACCCCTCCGGATGTCTGAGGCCCGCTACCCGACGTGGAAAACTCATTCCTGCAGCTTGTATTCAAGATCTCATTCTTTTGGTCACTACCCAGAGCTCGTGAAGAACAGGTGAGGGTTGGAATGTAGATGTAACTGGTAAATTAAAAGTTTTGCATTGCTGCTCAGCTCCTTCTTTACCACAACGGTCAACGCCTGCAACGCCTGCAATATTGCTGCACCAACCTGCCTGTCCATCTCGCGCTCCATCATCCCATCAACTCCCCTGAACCCAGAGAGAGCAATCCCCCATTTCTCTAGTGCTTGCATTTTAAATATAAAGCTACAGACGGGCCCAGTTAGCTTAGCTTAGCATAACGCAGGAGAGGGGAACCATCATCCTTCGATCGCCATAAGGCCAAGAGGAATTATAACTATAGGTGCATTACTTTCAATTTCATCTTTAAATAAACTTGGTTTAGTTTGTCATACTAAGGTGTTGCAATGTCGCCCAGATCTTTCAACTTACTCTGCACAACACAATCAATGTCCAAAGCTGCAATATGTTGTTATAAACTAGAATTCATTATTTGATTCAGTTTGATCTTAAAATGTAGAAATACATTTTTGAGAAATCAATATAGTTATCTAAAAAAATGTTTTACTAAATATTTTATGGTTATACATTATTATATGCCAGGTAAGAGGCAAAATAACATGCATACAATTTCAATGGTTTGCATGCAAAATCAAAATGAGATTTATTGCAAGGGGTTTTCTTTTCCTCCACCAGCCTGTGGATGACAGACACATGATAAACTACCATGACCTACACCTGTATTAACTTTCAGGTATTATATTACTTATCCTTCTCCTCCTTTCTTATGTGACGCGCAGAGCGACAACTGCTCAGAGCCAAAAGAGAGAGACAACGAGGGAGAGGAGGAGGAACAAGAGAGGGATGAATTGAAGAGAAGTGGGGGGGGGGGGGGGGGGGGGGGGGTATAAAGCTGCAGGTGAAGTATGAGAGGCTCCTGTCCTCTCCTCCCCCTCCCCCTCCCCCAGGCTGTGCAGGAAAATGTGTGTGCGTGTGTGTGTGTGCGTGTGTTAGGGAAGTGAAACTGTGTGTGTGTGTGTGTGTGTGTGTGTGTGTGTGTGTGTGTGTGTGCGCGCAGAGTGTAAATATTCGGTTTTATAGCCTTGTGTTCATCTCTATGCTGTTGGTAATAACTGACATATTTATGTGTGTGAGTGAAATGTAATCCATTAAAAGCCTCTCATCTTTCACACCTTGGCCAGGTGAGCCTCCGAGCTCAGCCAATCACAGACTGGGATTAAGGCTGCCTACGCTAATCCACTGCACCACAATAGGCAACAGTTGAAGTCGTCCTTGTGACGCCAGACGAGAGAGCATCTTTTTCACGTCTGTTTCTTTGTCTCTTGTTCTACTTTACAACAACCTTTTTTTTTTAAACATGTAAAACCCTGGATCCCTCGTAGTGATGTTTTTGAAAGGGGGCAGCACAAATGCTGTCATATTAGACCAAACACATATCTTGATTTCATTAATTGAAAAAGAGAAGGAACATTTTTTCTTTTTACATTCTGTACATGTCATTTGGCAAAGCGACTTACATTTAGTGCATTCAACATCTATGAAGGGCCCTTTAGAGGTTCAGTATCTTGCCCAAGGACACTTCGGCATGCAGCCTTTCTAATTTAGTGGAAAGGTGGGACATGGGCGCAGAGAGAACCCATTTTAATTTTGGCACAGATCTATAGGGGCAGATCCAAGAATTTTATTCATCACTTTCTCTAATGTTGCAAGATTCTTTTTTTCTTGCAAATAATTCATGGATCCTGATGAAAAACATCTGACACATTTAGGAGAGTGATATGTATGGGTGTGTAATTTGGTGCTGGTTGATTGAATTTAAGGAGACTGTTGGGCCTTTTTATGTACGTGCTATTGTAGTTTTGTTTCCTTCTTAAGCCATTTTCAGACATGAACTCTGGAAATTGTCCGCACAATATGGTCCAGACTTTCTCCAGACTTAGGAAATTCTCCGGGTCGGACGCAATCGCAAAAACCGGAGTATCTCCGTAACATTCACGTGAGGCGTGGCATCTGGGTGGAGCAATCAGGAGGCAGGACATAATGTCTTCTGTGGCGGGAATAGCATTTTGTTTACGGCACATCAACACCAGCATCGGCCCTTATTGTCAAAATCTCTTGAATCTTGTGTTTCCAAGTTGAAATCTTTTTTGGCATCTGCTATATGTATGGCACCTCTTTTGCATTTGCCTCGTGAATCGTCCACATAATCTCCTGCTGTATTCTCACATGGACAATGTGTCAGTTTTACAAGGGGACTGGCAGTTAATTGGATGTCTGAAAGTATTTTTAGAAAGTTACCAGCTAGAGACAAACAGTATGCCAGATTCTGTATTGCAGTTCCACATTCATATAAAAGTTGTTTATTCATATAATAATCTACCATCTTTAAATAGCCACTACTCAAGCCCACAGGGAATATTTGATACTACAAATATCTTCAGAAGGTGTAATTACCAGACAGCCAATTGCTTTAATGAGTCCTTCCGTCCTTCCATATTCTTGGTAACCCATCATTTTTCAGTCAGACACATTTTTCTGTCTGATGTGTTAACCATGAAAATCACAACCACATATATATATATATATATATACTGGCAGTGTTTATGACACAGTTTATTATGTCTCGCTGTTCCCTCTGTATGAGCGAGAATACGTGCCTCTGTATGTGTGTACGTGTTCATCCTAGCAACGGTTGTTCCGTGTGCCAAACAAACCGAGCTGTTATTTTCTAACCCTCCGTCTTTGAATCTTACCGCTGGTGTGTGACCGGACATGTTCACACTTCTCCCCTTAAACGCTCTCACTCCACAGTCACATCATCATGACTTAACTCTGGAAACTCATCCAAAAGCTGCACGGAAGACGCTAAATATTTGGCATGGCAACGGAATATAGAGTTTCAAACTCAAGACGCCTTGACTTCAACTGGCAAACTGAAAGTGTAATTTGCAGCGAGAGCCTGGTTACGATCCTGTTTGGATAGAGCACATCGAGCCATAGTCTGACTTTCTGCAGCAACGTCATTGACAGTCAATTAAAGCGGCAACAAAAATTCTCCATTGCACAATAGATATACTTAGAGCGTCAAAAGACATTAAAACTAGGCAGATTTACTGCATCTGCACAGCTTTATTCTTTCGCCATTTCATTTTTAGATATTACAGCAATAATAAAACCTACAATATAACCGTCTTTTCAACAGTTTTCACACACCCCTCCACTGCTTCTAAACCTCGAGGACGCCAGGCAGACAAACCATTGTGTCATGTCTACAAAACAGGCCGTACATCGTCAACACCTGGTGGAAGCAAGCGTCTAACGTTTGACAGACGTGAGTTATGTGTGAACAGACGCTCGGTTTAAAGTGGAAAAGATATAATTTACAACTCCACACACAGGGCTTGACGACTACCTGCGTAAGAGCGATGCTGCTGCTCCTTAGTCAACACTGATTTTATTTTTAACTCGTCTCCATGGAGGCCAAGGTCTTTTTTTTTTACCTTTGTGGCCTTGAATGGTTCCTAATAGCCCTGAGATTAGAGGACAAAACACTTTTAGATGCTTTCTAACATCGGCAGGAAAGGAACTCAGCACCGCTCCCAATACAACCGTGACATCAGTCATGACAACCATGACTTCACTTCTCTTTTGGCTTATGCACACTTGTAGGTGCACACACACACACACACGCACATGCACACACACTTGCATAGAACCTGCATTATTATGAGCTACAACTGCAGTAATAACAGCTTCATGACAACACTGCCCTTTATGGTGTGGGTTATTACATTGTGTGTGAACTTATGTGAGTACGTATGTTCCCTGTGTGTGACCTTATGCAGCATCACCATAGGCCAGCTAGTGTATACATACACCAGCCTTCCTTTCATAATTGTTTTTGAGGTCCAGTAACTCAGTGCATTCTTCTCCTAATCGATGTGTATCCACTGAGAAAAATGCAACCACACTGGTGGAAAATGGCTCAGAGGAAGAAGTGGAAACACAGACAGAGTTTTCTTCCCTAGCTTCCAGCTGAATGCCTCGTCTTTGCGATCTTCTTCCAGGAGCCATCTAAGAGTCCCTATGCTTTCTCATTAATGAGGGGGGTCATATAGATGTTTGTAGCGAAGCACCTGTTCGCAGACTCTTGCCTCCAGCTCATCCAGGACGGGAACGGTGAGTTTTCCATCATTAACAGTATCTCAGTGCAGATGAGACGCACCAGTTCATCCTATTTCTTCTTCTACTCCTTTTTGTACTTCAGTTTAGTCGTGATCTCATCATATCCCTATAGACCATCAATCCACTTGAACCTCGCTTTCGCTCTTTCTTTGTCTCCCTCTCCTCGTTTCCTTTCTCCCCTTCTAATCACAAACTAAGTATTTTGTTTTCACTACAGGAGGTAAAGTGAACATTACATTTTGAGGGTAAGAGGAAAACAGAGCCCTTTTCTCACCCTAGTTCTGCAAATTAATTCCCTCCACATCAGCGCTTCAGGACCTGTTGACCTGTCTGTTGACCACACTGTTCCAGTGTCTGTTGCCATGGTTAGAGTTGATGAGAAATCACTATAGAAACAGTAGCCACTCTTCGATCCTGAGAGTAGTGGTGAGTGTTTTGTAGTTTGTAGAGACAAAACCTTCAGTTATTGGGTTAAGGAATGTTTGCATAGGTGTGTGTGTGTGTGTGTGTGTGTGTGTGTGTGTGTGTGTGTGTGTGTGTGTGTGTGTGTGTGTGTGTGGGTGGTTGCAGAAGAGCATTGTGTTGTAACCTATGACCCATGGATTCCTGCAATCTCACTAGAGGCCTAATAATTCCCAGCAGAGATAATTGGGACATTAATACTCCCTATATACTCCCCTGCACACACACCCACACACACACGCACGCACGCACACACAGCTGAAGTGAGTCAGTTTGGTTTTGTTTAGTCATTTCATATTTCTCATTAGGGCATATACTCCCACATTCATGCACTGAATTCCTTCCTATACACATGGACGCCCACCCACTCAGACACACACAGTATAAATAAGATAGAGACCGACTGACCCTGTGCACTTTGGGTTTCTATCTACAGTATTGGTGGGGTGGGGAGATAGAGCAGGACATTTATTTTCCCAGCTTATTTCTGTGACAAACTGGGATGAACTTTTAAACTATTTAAGAAATGTTTGTCAACAACAAAAAACTAAACTTAGGCTAAATAGCAACTGTTCAAATAAGGAAAATAAATATCTCTAAAAGTGGTTGTTTGCATAGACTCCTGTTGACTATGAAAATAATTTTGCAGCAAGTTTTACCCATATCTAGAGTTGTAGGAGGTTTGGTATCCTCTGGGTTCTGCATGAATGGCACTGACAAAGTATTTGACTAATAGTCTGGTGTGAATAGACAAATGTGAGGGTGAACACAGGTTCATTATCACGTCTTCAAGAATAGATCACAGGGATGAATCGAGTTTTTGAAATTCAATCCATCCCTTTAAAAATGAGATAAAATGGAAAACAGCTTTTATATCCTACACACAGGGTACTGTGTTGTTTTGAATGGATTTCATGTATCTGTAACTAGATCTGCCCTCTTTTCAACTCATATAAAAAAGCAGCAAACAGAACTTCAATGAAATGAGAGGAGAACAACGAGGTTGGGAGGAAAGCTGAGGTAATGCAACATTAACAACATGAGTTTTCAAAGAGAAGGAAAAAAGGAAATGGGATAAGAAAGACATTGACCACAAAGACATTTCTGCGGACTTCATCCGCAGAAATGTCCGTAGAAATCCAGGAGAGGTTAATGTAAATTTTTTGTACAAATTAGATGAAACACACTAGTGAAAACATCACAAGAATTATTTTATATTCAATTTCTACCAATAGATCCCTTCACCTTAATCTTACACACTGAACCTTTAATTACTGTTTTTGCAAACCATGCTTGGTGAGGATTTTTTTAGCATATTGTTTTGGCTAAAACCAACTGACAGCATCGGCATCATCACTACCATCTGACATCAGATGTCTTGCCAAATAAAAGCAGTTCTAGCCATCATAGTAAAGGTTAGTGTCATGTTTGTATTGAATCATTTACTATGGCCCTTGAGGTATGAAAATGGACCTTGAAAGGAATTTTAGGACTTTGGTTTTATACAGTTTCATTCATAAATTTGGGAAATTCTTCAGGTGTTTCAAATAAAAAGGGGACAAAGGCAATAGCTGAGAGGCGTGAAAGGGTCTGGTGAAGAAGAGAAGAGTATGACAGATGCACCATGAGCGGGTTCTACATCTGTCACAGATCGGACACACACACACACACACACACACACACACACACACACACACACACACACACACACACACACACACACACACACACACACACACACACACACACACACACACACACACACACACACACACACACACACACACACACACACTGCAGTTTCAGAGCTTTTCTTATCAAACACATGTAATACCAGCTGAACAAGAGGCCCGACTAATCAACTCAGAGGTTGGTATCCCTGTGTGTAGGCTCTGATCCAGGCATGCTAATAGAGTGCCAGGAATTACTGGATTAACATGACAAAGACCCGCTCTGATGCTCAAAGAAAGACTAGATAGGAAAGTAGTAATCCTCAAACAGCTCACAAAAACCATGGCTGTGTTTCTGAAGCGATGTTGCATTGGTGTTATCCATGAATCTGCAACATTTTGGGCTGTTAGATGTCACTTTCCAAAGTTTGCTGGGTTCTAAATGAACTGAAAATGTCTGCATTTTTAATCTCCATCTTTATTGTCTTTATTAGAGCCAACTTCAAACATGGAGAATGCAAACAGACAGAGAAAGAGAGAGAAAGAGAGAGAGAACCAAGATGCCTGTTTTTATTGGACAGTTTCTGAAAGAAACAAATGTTCCCTTAAATTTACAGAGGAAAATCTTACCACAGAGATTTTTTTAAAGACTGTCGCACAGAGTGAGAAGAGAGGAGAAGAGCAGAGAAGAGAAGAGAAGACCTCTATTACCCCTGCAAGAGTTGGATTGTAGAGCCTCACAAATGGGGATTTCCATTCCAACAAGTCAATAGGTTGTGTAGCGGCTGACAGAGAATGTTTCATTATGTCATGAGAATTAGCAGTAGTCCAGTGTGTGATTTGTTCCCATAACAATGAGCTAATATAAATCTGTCCATGCTGTGTGACTGGCTGGCCGGTTAATTACAAAGGCCATCTTGTAATTGCATGGTGCCGGCCGTGTCAATTTGTAGCAGCAGCTCCATGGTTGGTGGGAGAGCACAAACAAAAAGATGATATCATGAGACATTTTCACATGAAATATTACTACTCAGTTAAACGTGTTTCCCACAACTCATCAGCTCTGCCGTCAACCAGGTGTCTTACTCATGTTTATCTCCACAATCAAAAAAAGACAGGTTTTCCCATCTCCTCAAAGGTCAGGGGACAAGTGTGTTTCTCTACCGTCCCCACCCCCCCCCACCATTCTCTTTTCAGCTCGTTGCTCATTCCTCTGACGGCAACTTCCCCTGGGGACAGGTGTGTCACACCCCCGTCCCTCTCAATCCCCCCCTCCCTGGCGCCATTAGACAGGTGCGGGGTGAACTGGCCTTGCAGTGACCTCCTTACCTGAGGGGTAGTCAGGGGTCTCCTCTTCCTCTTCCTCCCTTCACTCTTCATCCTGCTCCAACAGCACCTTTTCGAATGTGGAGGGAGTAAAGACTGTTAGTTGGGGAGGATGTGTGTGAGATGGTGGGGGGCAAATGAAATGGAGTCACGCATCTCCCACAGTGAATGTACTGAGGCCCGAGTGTGTGAGTGAATAACGGAGCAAAGAGTCAGGGAGAGTGAGACAGACATTTGATACGCCACAGACCACAAGTTTTCTTTGTTCTCTCCCTCCAGCAACTGACAGACAGGACAATAGCACCGGGCACCACTCCTTCTCTCTCTCTGTCGCTCCTCCCCTCCTCTTCTCTGTGTTCTCTCCATCCCTTGCTCCCCGGCTTTCATTCATCTCCACGTTGTCACCTTTGTACACAGTGGAAGTTTTGAATAAACGTAAACGAAACCTCACAATCACGTGTTTTAAGAAGTTTGTTCTTGGACGACTCTTGCCCCAAGTTTCCACTCTTATCTTAGTGCCTTGAGCAAAACTGTGAACCTTGAAAAAATGCAGTATGTGGAGCACTCAGACTACAGACTAGAAATACACTTTGGGTAAAAAGTAAATACTTGAAGTCGCTCTCTGACTCTCTCATACAGGACACTTCTTTCACATGTGTGCCTGTGTGTGAAAGTCCATCACCTGCCACCGACTCATTCCCTGGACTCTCCCCACAATGAAAGCCTTAGACGCCAGTTCGTCAATCTCAAGTGCACGAGAAACCCGACTGAAACTTTCTGAAACAAGCCAACAGTCATTATCCACTACTGCATTAATTCCTCTCCTCCCTTCTATGGGATAGTTTTTATTTATTAATCCTTAAAAACGATGATGAGCAGAGAATAGAAATGTGTTGATTAAATCTTCTTCCCTGTTTTCCTCATCTATTCCTGCAACTTTCCTTTTCCCTCCTGTGTGTCGTCTGTTCTCATTTTGTCTGTGTGTGTGGCTGACTGGACGTGGCTTACTGGTTCCTGTTTTCCCGGACGGATTCCCACATCCACTCATCGATGCAGACCATGCAAACTTAAGGAGCCCTCTGTCCGTACTCTTCGTTCATTTCTATTCTTATTTGTTCATGTCTTCTGAAAGCTTTCGAATATGGACGAAACAGACAAAATGGAGCAGTGACAGCAGGGCGGCCCTCTAGTGGATATAATGCTCAACAGCCATGCCAACATAAAGGACAAGTGGATGGTTATGTTGTTTGAAATGGTCGTATCACCTTTCGTATGCAAAAGCAACATAAATGAGCCTTTAGACTACATCCACACTTGTACATTTTAGTTTTAAAACAAATGACTTTTGCTATGTCAACACCTAGCATCCACCAATCCAGGGTCGACTATCCGAACCAGATTTGGGATCGATTAGCGATCTCATTTTCTTGTTGCTCTGCACTCACAGGTTTTCTTGCTCTCATTAGTTGTTGTATGCTCTTCGACATTAGGTAACATCCCCTGGAAATCAAAAACAAACTGAGGGGTTCCAGACCCATTGGTCTGGTAATGCCAGTCTACCTTTATGAGATGGGTGAACAGTTGGCCCTATCCTGCTTCCTGTCAGGCTGGGTTTAGCTGAGAAGAATGATGATTGGTTAGGGTTGGTTGGGTTACGGAAAAGAACGGAAAATAAGCCTGTCTTTAAGTCGCTTATTTACATTTACTGATCTGGCACTAAGGATCATGGGACATGGGATTGTCCATCAATAAAGTGGAGTAAAACGAAAGAAGGAACAACATATATCCGATGTGGTTGGACAGAATACTGTAAGAACTGAACTGAATTAATTATAGATGGATCTCAGTATTTTCTCTTTTTCTTTTCCATCCATGTTCTTTTTCTTGTGCTCGCTCTCTAAACTCTTCACCCCATCCTTGCACTTCTGACTCTGTCTCTGCTTTACTTCCCCACGCCGAGCACACAAAGACTCTTTCACACACTCATACACCTGCCCTGGATTCACAGACACGCTCACATATTCCGTCTGTAGAAGAAGTCTGCTTCTCTGTTGCCCTAATCAATGTCAGATGGACCTTAAGTCATGTTACAGTGAAATAAATACTTGATCTAGCAGAATAGATGTTATCAAAACACTACAGACAGCATGTTGAAAAAACTCAACAAACAGAACTGCAGGTTAGAAATAAATGCTTTAACTACTGAACAGCCAATATTGTGTATAGGGAGTGGATGGTAAGGTATGGAAGGGCCCCTTTCCACACTAACACCCCCGAGACCTATCCATTGTCCAGCCAACATCCTCATTGTGTGTGTCTGTATGTGTGTAACAGGATGTCCCTGACATCTCTGAAAAGCTATTTTACCTCCTTCCACACCCCACACACCCATTCCTGTGCACTGTTTCCTACAGAGAGGCAAGGAGGGAGAGATGCATGTACGTTTGTGTGTGTGTGTGTGTGTGTGTGTGTGTGTGTGTGTGTGTGTGTGTGTGTGTGTGTGTGTGTGTGTGTGTGTGTGTGTGTGTGTGTGTGTGTGTGTGTGTGTGAGAGAGAGAGACAGTAAGAGAGTAAAGTAGTAAATAGGTGTGCATATAAAGGAGACAGAGCAGGAGAGCACATAGGAGATGTTTTTGTGCTGCAGAATGTGAGGTGAGTTTTCCTAAGACAGGCAGACAGAAGGCAGAGTCGGGCACAGATGACAAAGGGACTGAAAGGAGGAGTGGAGAGATGGAGGGATAATGGATGATAATGTGAGAAACAGGAGAGGAGCCAGTGGAAGAGATTATCTGATCTGTTCTCCATATAGCAAAGACATGGGACACACACTGAGAAGAAGAGAGACAAACACTCGGGCTCTTGACCTTCTCTCTCCTTTTGTCCAAAACACTTTGCCTTACTTTACTTTGTTGCTATATTGTAGCGCAGATCACTGAGAAGACATGAAGTCATTTTCCTGTCAGCATGTTGTCAAGCACACCAGTGCATGTGTCTTAACCACAGTTTTGTGGCATGAACTATGTTTCTAAAACCTGGGGCTGATGATGTTTTTGGAGCCTGTGTTGGGATGTGAAGTGTGTCGACATACTGTTGTTGACATGGAAACCGACGTTGCAGCTGATAAACAGTGAGCATGATGAGAATATGCAGCATCAACACTAAAACAGGAGAAACGTACAAAGGATTCTGAAACAACCTGGTATTTATCAAACCACAGAGAATGTCGTTGCATTATTTTGATCTCCTTTTACTAAAAGACATAAGGCCAAAAGGAGAAACTCGAAAATGTCATTGCCAATAGGCAAAGAGGAAAAATTTGGAAATTACCCTTTTAAATGCCTGTTTAAAATTTGTTTTCTTTTACAAATTTTGTTCTTTTTTATGCATGTCCCTATTGATTCCACAAATGTTTGTCTGTTTGTATGTGGAAGGCATATTTCACAACCATTCATCAAATCGTCTTCACAGTTGTCATGTGTATCCATAAAAGCCAAGCAAACGTGATACGTTCAATATTATAGATAAAGCTTGAATAAACAGACGACCAGTGCTATGAAGCAGTCAGTGAGGGTGGGGAAGTGTGCTCTCAGTCTATTGACCGAGTCAAACATGTCTCCTTCATTGTTCGCTCGTCAACTTCAAAAAATTGTGCACTAGGGTCTGAACATTGTATTGGTTGCTTAACATATTTATATAATAGTGACATGAAATGTATGAAAAAATAACAGCAGTTAAGTAAATCATTCAAACCTTTATAAAAGCCACCTACGTGAACTTTAATGAAGTACTTTCAGTGTGTTTTGACAAAGAAACATTGACTATAAAGTCTTCACTGCAGATAAACCAGGTAGGTCTGCGTCATAGACTGTAAAAGCTCTGCACACAACGCCCAGCACACAAACAATAAAAACTGGCACCATATTGTAGAACTGTTTGAGGAGGACTCACAATTGACAAGGAATAATTCTGAAGGAGCTCCAGAACCTTAACATACAACATGAGAACAGCCCATTCCAAAACAAAATGACTTAAACCCTCTTTGTAAACTTAATTTGAATTCTATATGTATTGATTAATATTTAAATGTTTTTTTTGCCCATTAAAATATGAAGTAATGGATGATGATCTTGTCCTCCTTTCAAGAAATGTAACTTCAGAGTAAAAGACCCCCTGAAGGCAAAAAAGAATTACACCCACTTTGTACAACAGACGACCTTTTAATGAAGTCAGGGAGGAAACAATATCAAGTAGCTCTGTCTGTTGCTGCTCTGTCTGTGGCATGCTGGGTACTAGCCCAACTATTTGTCTGTCTGGCTGTGTTTTGACTGACTGTATATGCATACTTCAGTTCAGTGTTTAACGAGTAGGGAAAGCTTTTAAAGCTGAATGCAGAGGGTGGATACTGAGTTATTCCATTTGGGGAAAAAAAAGAAAAAAAAAAGCTAAACAAAAATCTAAATCTAATGACTGAATTCTGGAGAAATGCTACTCAAATTAAAAATGAATAAACATTTTGCCCAAGCGATATAATTAACTCCAATTTGTACAAGACTGAATGCCACATCAATAACAAGGACATAGTTTTGCGATTTATCTCTACCCAACACAAAGATTAAAGAAAAGGAGAAACTGCAGACGTGTTCTGTAAACAGAAGTAAAATCTGCAGTTAGAGTCCTCTCAACTGGTAATAAACCAAGTGATGATGGCAAGAGCATGGAGATTATATGTAATTGTTTGCCAAGATCCTTGCTCTGCTCCTGGAGAAGATAATCCTCTCTTTAGTACATCTGGACCAGATGGGGCTTCAATCATGACTGCCTTGTCTCAAGCAGTAAGAGGAGACTCCATGTGTTGTCAACAGCCTCAACTTTTCAGCCTCCAGTGGTAGCAATATTATTAGATACTGAAAAAACTTTTGGAATCTTTATAGAAACTTTTGGCCAACTTTAAATACAAAATAAAATGTCAAGTATAAAGAGATAGACAGCCCTTCCTCTATATGAGTGTCATTGTATTGTATGTTTTCATGATGTCTTCCCAGAAAGCTTACAAATGTGGGCAACTTGTGGGCAATGTGAGCCTAAAGTTGCCCACTTGTAAAATAGCAGTTTTAGCCCAAATATCCCAAAACAAAATGTGGGCCTTTTTTGGCAAACATGCGGTGCTCTGGGCAAGATGTAATCTGGATGTGAACTAGAAGTGGCCCATGTAGTAAATGGTGAATATGGCCCCAAATAGCACAAAACCAATTAGGTTCACCGTTGGAACCTTTGGTTGTCATGCGGTATTGCTATGTCTTACTTGTGGCCCAGATCTGGCAAACAGGAGCGGACTGCCCAAGTGCCATCATTCCAAGTGGCATGTGCGAATATGCTTGCGAATTATGTTCTTGCCATTGTATTTTTCCTTCTTTGAAAAATGTTAAATCATAACAAAAAATATTTAGGCAATGCGTGTTGGAATCGAAAGCGTAAATAAAGTGCGTTTCTCTGTGCATGATACACAGTTGGGATAGTAAATGCTTACAAATGGTGCTCATTAACCAATGAAAGGCCACTAAAGGATCTTGAACAAGCAACGACACAAATAAGTCTTTATCAGAATCACAGATACTGATTGTTTAACATTAGAGGACTAACAAGACTTATTTGCTATAACTCTGTGGGCCGAGTTGACCAAGGAACCTTTTGGGAAACATGCCTTGGAGGCAGAGGGGGCAGAGGTCGGCTAAAATGGGGACATACCATCATAATTTGACCATGAGAACTTTTTCCATGTTTGTGTTGCTGAGCACATTATCTGTGTGTGTGTATGAGTGTATGTGCATCTGTGCATGTGTGTGGGCTATGTGTGTATGTGTGTGTGTCTGTCTGTGCTTAATCCAGAGATAAAGAGGGATGTGTATGATATTTCTTGGGTTTTAGCCTTGATGACAGAAGCTCTTTTCCATTAAACCACCCTGCCTCTTTTTTTCTCTTCTTTCCTCCCTCCTTTTTTACTCCCCGTCTCTCCATCCTCCTTCATCACCCTCTTCCTCCATCTTGCCTGCTGTCTGTCAGTCATCCATCTCACCTCTCCATCTCTCTCTATGTTTTTCCTTGACCTTGGTCCTTTCATTCTACCTCTCCTCACACTGTACCCAGCTAATTTCACTCTCCTCCTCCCCCTACCCTCTCTTGCTGTACGTTTTCAGGCCTTGTATGTGCTGACAGCCCCAATGAGGTGGTCCACTGTCAGACATCTGAAAAATGTACCTGTGCAATTACTACCTCTCCTGTGTCAACACAGACACACACAGTGCCATGGAGAGAAAAAACATGAATTCCAGCGATGGAGGAACATGGATTTAGAGATTTAACACTGAATCGAACAGTCTGTCATTTTCTGGTTCTCTCTCAATCAAAAACAATAACAGTACTGAACTGCCATCATTTCTGTCGGCCTCTCCCTTTCAGTGTTCAGGTTTTTTTTAGTGAAATTATCAGAAGAATCTCTCCCAAAAAAATACACCAGGTAAGTATATTAGTAAAAAAAAGTCGAGCTGCTACTATTATTTACAAAACTTGTTTCTCTGATGATGCAGGACACATACGTCTGATGACTAAGGTCCTTCTTCCAGTAAAAAATATCTCAAAATATCTCTAGAAATGACCAAGATCTAAAGGGTTAATCTGAAAATGTGGCTTAAAACTGGATTTAAAAGTCAATTTTGACCACTTTTCACCAACAATCACAATGCACAAGGTGATGACGCCATTGACAGGTGACCAAAGGAAATGGATCGTTACCCTGGTTAAAATTTAAATTTCTCAATAGGTTTAAAGATTGCCGGTTCAGACATTTGGAGGCAAATGTTAATACTCACATGCACTGAGAGTCAGGCCCAGCACAGTGTGCGTGTTGTGTAATGTCTGTGTAAAACAAATATTCATCTAAACTTTCCCAAAAATACACACACCCTTCCAAAAGTAGGGTCACACATACACTTGAAGTGGGTGATGATTGACAAATACAAACAAATCCCACCGTATATAGGTTTGCATTTTATATTTATTATATGTGAATGGTAGCACATGTGAAAAATACATGCAACACATAGTGCTGATGTGTGAGTGCATGCTGAACTATCATGTGCCTGTGCGTGCAACTGTCATGACGTAATGACCAGCCTTCAAGCAACTGTATCTTTGGAAGGTTCATAGTGTCAACTGTCACAACACAAAGGAAAACACAACATCCTAAAGGAAATGTATCTGTGTGTGTGTGTCTGTGTGTGCGTGTTTGTAGAAGTGTGTGCATGTTATGTCTGCATGTGAGAGTGTATGTGAGTGAAACAGAGACAGAGGATATCATATACAGCCTTTCAGGAAGCACCATTGTCTGTCAGGAAGGTTTATATTGTCAACTAGGCCAAAATAAATAGGGGACATCCCAGCGGAAGTGTGTGTGTGTGTGTGTGTGTGTGTGTGTGTGTGTGTGTGTGTGTGTGTGTGTGTGTGTGTGTGTGTGTGTGTGTGTGTGTGTGTGTGTGTGTGTGTGTGTGTGTGTGTGCAAACGCGTACATGTCTTTCTATGGCTGCATGTATAAACTTGTTTGAAATGGTTTAGGTTAGCTGTAGATAGGAGTAAGACAAATGTTACGTACATGAGACGATAGTACAAATACAAAATTCCAAGGAGGGTTTAACTGGGCCAGGGCAGAAAATATAGAAAAAGAAGCTCAGAGAGTCGTTGTGATTAAGCGGTGCTAGTTTGTGCCTGGGACCAGGACTTCACTCACTATACTTAGCGGTTTTCAGACATGAATTCAGGAAAACGTCCAAAAATCATGGTTGAGAAGTTTTCCTGAGTTTGCCTTTCACATATAAAGAACACAGGAGGAGATTGTCTGGGTCATACAACAGGAAACATTCAGGCGATGGGCGGCACCTGAGCAGAGCATGTAGGAGGCAGGACAGGACGTATAAATTCTACTGCGACATAAATGACTGAATCTCTTGCTGTCCCTGCACTCGTTAGAGAATTTCGGCATCAGCCAATATCGACAAAAGCTCTTGAATCTCATCCTCTAACCAAGTTGACATCTTAACTGTCATCTTAACATATTTTCAACCCAAGATATTAGTATACTTCCAGTTTTGCGTCCCTCGCATGATAGAAATGTTATCAACATGCCCACTCACTCGCTGTGAGTCTTCTGGAAATGTTTCTGTTGTCTCCTCACATGGGTCCACATGAACATTTTCCACAAATTTGATTCGTTTATTATCTGGAAAATTTCAGGAAACTGTCTTGACTGTAGAGCATGTTTCAGCTCTATAGTGAGAAATCCCTTTAGAAGCACATCTTTTTTAAAAGATGCAATGCTTACTTTTGCTGTGGCATCAAAATGCCAACATAAAAACGTAATCAAACTGTAAGGCCGAAGCAGAGCCCAATTCTAAAGTTGTCGGCCTGAACTTTTCACATCTGTCTGCTCAATCCATCTTATTAGTTTAACCCTGAAATAACGTTGCATCTGCGAGAGGTCCCGAAAGAATTTGCTGCAGCGCCTCTTGATTAAAACACTTAAAATTAAAGTGAGCCCTTTGGAGCAACAGAAAACACTGTAGATCTTTGAGCTATGCAAAAGCCCTCCATCGATAACAATAGGAGCAGAGGAGCAGTAAGCCGTTTTAATTGCCTGAAGCACTGCATATACGCTCTTACCCTTTAGACTGCCATATCACCATTTCAAGCACTCTCATTTACTCTTTTCACCCTTCCTCTCGTTCGCTCTGCGCCTCTCCCTTTCTCCAACCTTCCCCTAACTAGATCTCTAATTCTTTGGCTTTTAGGCCTTTATTCCATTCAGCCCCTCCTGTGAAACCAGCTAACTAATTCATCTCCAGACAAATTGCCAATCAGTTGCGGACAAAGAGAAAAGGAGAAAAGAGACTGGTCCTCAATAGAGCCGATCGCTGTTTTACTAAACGTTCCTTCAGAGGAGAAGGGGAGGCGGACGAGAGGGGGAGGGCGAGAGGAGAATGCGTTTTAATGTGTACGTTTGTCTGTGTGTGCGTGGGGTGTGTATAATTTTGGTTTGTGGGGGTTTTATTTGCGAGCATCAGTGGGTGTGTGTGCATGTGTGTGCGTGTTCATTAGGACGGTGTGTGTCCTCATCACCCCCTCCTGCTAGGGTTCACAACTTTCTGTATGTGGAGGTTAACGACCTTGCCGTCCAATCACATTCTCCTGTCAGGCCCCCGTCGCCAACAGCAACAGGTGGTCCGGCCAATTGGTATCCTGCAGAGCGGAAAAGTGGAAGGAGAAAGAGATGGGATGACGAGGGATGGAGAAGGACTAGATGGAAGAGACTGGATCTGGATGAGAGCGAAGTTTCCCCAAAATAATTTACTCTTAAATCACTTTTTATCCACTGGCTTGTCGTCTGGGTTCTTAAACTCCGCCCATCGGTCCTGATGACAGTCTTTGTTAGGCGGTAAATCCAGCGCTTGCCAATAATCCAGACCCACCTGGGGCAGACACACAGCCGTAAAACAACCCACCTTATGTCTGAGTGACGCCAGTTTATTCTCGATAACAGAAATGTTTTTTTAAAGCTAAATCGTGTGCCTTGTTCATCAGTTTTGAAATATCAAGACTGCACCTGAACCTGAACTTGTTCCAATTCCACATCCTCAAACCTGTCCCATATCTGACCGGCGTGGGCCAAATCTGCCTCACACATCACCCTCCGCTGCACCAACAAGCCATAATCGTCCTGACTCACCTAGCTACCTGTGGAGCACATTCAACCCAATTATAATCATGTCGGGCTGTTATATGACTCAGTGACTCCATGTCCTATCCAGTAAGGAAATTAAGCTCTAGAAATGAAAACCCTATTATTAGTTTATTAATATTTCAAAGCATTCTTGAATAAATTGAAACATAATGAAACATTAGGTTATTCGAGAGGGTATTGATAGGTAGGGGAATGAGAGCATGGGTTATTGGGGTTATTTTTACCACCTGATTGAATGAACAAAAAAATAAACCCAGTTTTTATCATCAGGTTTACACCTTGCTTTAGTCAGTGGGAACTTTCACACCTGTCTTGTAGTGATCCGGACCTTCAGACTTTATAGTTTAGTCCGAACCAAAATAACAGATGAAAAGGTGACGCAGTCCAACACAACAGACCAAAATTTAGTCCGACCAAAAGAGGTTTGTTTACAGCATGAAACCCCTCTTTTGGGTAGTTTGGACCAATTTCAGGAAGTGAGACAGCATTAAGCAATAGAAGAAGAAAAAGGCTCACCGGTTTGCTTCCTGTCTTCGCCTCTTGAGAAACATGTGGAGGAAGTTAATTTGACGCATTTGAACAAGTGTCAAGTTCTGCACATGAGGTTGATGCTGATAATGATATCAAGATGATATTACAGTGGCAACAAAAATTTATGAAATGAACCGGTCCATTCATTTTCTACTTTCAAACTGAAAAACTGAAAAACTATCACCTGCTGAATTGACAGCACACAGACTTTAGACGCACGCCCGTCTACAAACCAATCCATGACAAGTCTGGGTAGACGCAGCCCACGTAGGGGATGACGACAGGCCGTTCGTCTGTCATACTGAAGTCCGTAGCACGCTCCCTAAATTGAAATTGGAAACCTAAGATAACCAGATCAAATGTAAACAATGTAACATAGACATGAACCTTGATTGTGACATTGGTCCAGATTTTCAGGTGTGAAAACACACTTTGTTTACACAGCGTGTCAGTCTGAAACTGAGTTTGAACTACAACTGATTAGAAAAAGAAAAAACGGCTCAGGCATCATTTATAATTTAGGGAACTTGTGCCCGTTTGATGCAAAAAAACTGATTCCCTGCCTCAACCTTGTTCCCAACAACCTTGTTCCCTGTGTGTATGCAAACACAGTGAATGTCAAGGACATGGGGAACAAGTGATGAGAGAGGATGGTCAGGGAGGAGGAGGAAAAGAAGCAGCGACAAGTTTAACAGCTATAGTCTGTTAGTTAATCACCACATTGATCTCTCTCTTACCCTCTCTCTATCTTGTCCTCCCTCCATCCAAATCTCCCTCTCCTATTTTAGCCACTAATTAAGCAGCTAACAGACTCATAAAAAGAAGCCGAGGAGACAAAGGGGGGGGGGGGGGGGGGGGGGGGCGGAGAAAGGCGGCATTAGTCTAGGCTGAGTGCCCCCGTCTCATTAGACAGAGAGGGAGACCGAGAGTGAGTGAGACTCAGCTCCAGCATCTGTTTGATCATTAACTCACTTAGTCAGACGCGGCTATAAAACCTGTCACCCCTCCTCTCTTCTCTGTGTACTCAGTCAGTTATTGAGCGCCGTCGTAGCCGGCAGCCCTCACCTTTCCATTCGCTTTGCCTGTGAACTTGTCCTTCCTCTTCCACACAGTGACGAGAGGTATACAAGTCATATCAGCTTCTGGTTTCTGTTCGCACACACACATAAAAACACAAAGACACACATGCACCATCCCCCTCCTTCCTCTGTGCAGGCACCAGAAGGCCATAGAAGAAAGCAGGGTAAGGAGATCACTGCTATTAGTTTACCATTGTATTTAAGAAAAGGAGAAGTGGGCTTTGGACATGGCCGAACGTCACACACACTTTTTTTTTCGTCACAAACCAGACTGTGTCAGAGTAGATAGATGAGGTTGAAAATGAAGTGATTCGGACAGAAAGGATAGCGAGTGATAAAGGGGGGGGAAGGTAGTGATGGAAAGTGGAGGCAGAGGGATAAAAGAGATTTCAGACAAGCACCAAACACCTGAAATGATCCGTGTTGAAACGAAAACATGTGAATTCCACAACAGAATTCTTATGCCATGTTCTGCTTGCTGCGTGCTCCAGGCCTCAACCCCTTACCTGAATGTTCATGAACATTTTCCTGTGGTTGTAAACTTGTCTCACCAGGACAATATCCTGCTACGTTCTTGCGATGTGAAAGGTAAAATCCAGAAAATGGACCCAGGTTCATTTGTGAAAGCAGCATGGTTAGAAATGTTATTGTAATAATAATTAATGATCGAGCTACCTCTCATCATCGGCAAGTTAGGTTACAACTGTTTGAGAGTGATAGGAAAAGCATATGTGAGTTGTAATCTACAGTAGTTTGAATCAGGTTGTAACAACGGCATATTGCCTTACTGGGGTTGAAGGGGTCAGGCTGAAAAGCACTATATCACTCCTGAGCTACACACACATGTACAGAGTTAGTAGGGGGATAATGGTGAGAGCGGGGGCTCTGGGGGTCTACACTCAGTCTGCCTGGTTTCCTACACTTAATCACGTTTGGGAAAAAATACCAAATCCCCCTTTCCTTCCTCTCTATATCAGTTTCCCTCTCTTTTCTGTCCACCTTACTTCCTCACTCCTTGTTTTTGGCTTACAAAAAAATTCTAAAAAAATGAATGGGTGAAATCTCAATTACTGAACTCCTCTCTAGGATATGAAGAACTGAGCAGGAGATTGTCCGAGTCAGAGGCGTTCACAACAGCTAGGAAACTATCCACAGCATGCAGGCAAGGGGTGGCACCTGGGTAGACGCAGGGTATGACTAATAAATACCTCTGGGTAAATTACATGTTTTGTTTATTAGGGGGCAGCAGAAAAAGTTCTAGAAAATGTCGGGAGCAACTGAGCTGAACATTTGTATCCGAAACAGATACAGCCCTCTGAAAACAGCTTATTTTAGAAAAGCAACTGTTTACATGAAAGTCGGCTACGTAGCTTCTGTGGAAATCTGACGCATTTAAAAGGCCGTGACGTTCACTAAATTAGTCAGTAGTCAGAAACAGAAGAGAAATTTACAATACATATTTAACTATGTGAAAATAGTGGAGTCGTTTGCAGCTGTTTGCTACACTGACTGCAGAATCAAGCATTTGACAAAAAATGGAGATAAGACAGATTTTACAGATATACTTCTGATACCAGTGAATCACTGTGTGTGTGTGTGTGTGTGTGTGTGTGTGTGTGTGTGTGTGTGTGTGTGTGTGTGTAGCAGGTTCAACCTGTTCAATGAACAACAACAATGAAGTTACAGCTGGCACTTTTTTTATTTTTACTCACCGAGTATCAGTTCACTTTCTGATCACAGCTGTTGCACTTCTCCTGTGCTTCGTTCCAAGTAAAAATTGTTCTCTCCGTCGTTCTCTCTGATTGATTGTGGTTTTTAGTCTTAAGGAAAAATACATTCTCCAGTTTGAAGTTTGAAGTTTGAAGTTTGATGTTTTCATTTGTCTGTACAGACAGGTGAGAGAGGAGCCAAGGTTTAAACTTGACATTCTAAATACAACTGTCATTTTTCATGTGTACAATTGAGTGCAACACAATTAATGTCCCCCAGGAGAGACTGTGTTCTGACATTTTAACAATATCAAGTCTCCTCCTCTTTCTATGGCCGCCTTAGACGCGCAATGAACTCAGGATATTTTCTTGAGAACTTCCTGAGGGACTGTATTTGAGAATGCCAATGTCTGAGTCAGTCAATATTGCTCTGGACAATTTTTGCAACTTTTATCCTGCCAGGCCCCTGGAAACATGTCTGAGCGAGATGAGTGGAAATCTGATGAAAACGTTACAAATACGTCCAAATGCATGTAGTATTGTTTTAAATGCCAAGATAAACATCATGGCTGAGTCAGTAGCTTATTCTCCCACCATTTCTAATGTTCTGTAAAAAGAAACAGTGGTGTCATTGAATGCTCTGGAAATGTTCCTGTTGTTTTGAAAATCTTCTGTTGCGTTTTTCATCTTTGAAAGGAAAACTGGAAAATGCCTTGACTTGATTGATTTGATTCTTTTTGTGTGTGCGTCTCTTTCTTCTTATATAATGATAAATGGATTCTCCAGTTTGAAGTTGGAAGTTTGGCGTGTGTACAGACAGGTGAGAGATGAGCCAAGGTTTGAACTTGGCATCTCGTATGACTATACCTGTCATTTTTCATGTGTACAATTGAGTGCAACACTTTGAATGTCTTCCAGGAGAGACTGTGTGATGACATTTTAACAATATCACATTAACATCATGTCTACCCCTCTTTCTATTACAGCTGACTTTTCACTCCACCTTCAAGCAGCACATCGTTAGAACTATAGAGTAGAGCCCGGCCATCTGTCTTCATTTTCACACTTTTCCTCTGAAAACACAAGACCTTAAATGGAAATCAACTTCATCATATATCCTTTTTTTTGTCTCCGTTTCAGCAGTTCTAGCCAAGATTACATCTCACCCTCCGTAACTTGCAAGAACACGCTGCCAGACACACACAAACACACAAGCGCACACACACACACAAACACACAAGCGCACACACACACCTATTATTCACAAAATGTCCAAACAAACATCCCTCACAGTGAGCAGGTCAGAGCCAGGATAAACAGTGGACATGACAGGACCAACATTTAGTAAGTGTGTGCGTGTGTACGTGAGTGTGTGTGTGTGTGTGTGTGTGTGTGTGTGTGTGTGTGTGTGTGTGTGTGTGTGTGTATGGTTGAGCTGGTGCCAGTTTAAGTTTTTTTTAAGCTCCCTATATGGTACGTGCACGACTACCTCAACAAATTTGGCTAAATCTCTACTTTTTATGGGCAAACCATAAAATGTTACCATACGGCCGGTGTTTAACAAGTGTCACTCAGATTCCAGCTTTTATAAACATGTAATAAAAGTTGTAAATCTTGAAGCTGCCAACCTCCTTTCCCACTCTCTCTCTCTCTCTCTCTCTTTCACACCGACCCAGACATACACACACACACATTGTCATGAGTCACTTTTGTGGACATTAGAGACTTGCATTAATTTCCTGGAAGCTTATTTAATTACCCAAACCGTAACCACTATTTTCCTAACACTACCCATAACTCTTAACTTAACCACTGACCCCAAAATCAGCTTTTTCCCCAAGTGAGGGCATTGGGGATTTTGTCCCCAATTAGACAAGCTGTGCCTAATGTAGTGGTCTGTAGTTGGAAACACACACACACACTTATAGAAATGTGCATACTGTACTTGTACTGTACTATACTAGTACAGTATTACACATACTGTAATCTAATAAATCCAAATCATACTGTGTTTATTAGCAGGTTTATGACGGAAAAGTGTGACAACAGTGAATTAGAATGAGACTACAGGGGGCTTTCCTTCGATTTAGTCCAGTCAGGATGCAGGAAACCAAACCCTTCCGTTCAAATACACTTACACACAGACACACACACATTCATGCACACACCCAGCAGGGAAATAAGCAGAGCTCAAGCACTGTGTGATTCTCCTAATCTTACTTACACCAAGTCACATGTGCCTGGTCCTGCATGACACCATGGGCAACAATGTAACATGCAAACATCAAACATCAACACAACTTGCAGCACATTCCAACACATTCAGCCGCACATTTTTGCAGCCTAGCTTCATTAATTGGAGCTGAAGATCATGAAGTAACACATAGTTAAAATGGTAAATACTTAGCTTTACTGGCAGAGTGTGTATTCGGTGGGCATGTGCTCATAAAAACACACGTGCGTTTGCATGGGCTTTCGTGTCCATGCATGAATGTGTGTGTGCATGCTTGTGTGTGTGCGTGTGTGTGTATAGCCGTGCATGTGCCTGTTTGGGGAAATGGGCTAATTTGTCTGTGTATCCTGACCATGTTCATACGCGCTGCTGCCGCTGCTTTAATGAGGAACACATTTGGGCTCATATTACTTCCACATGCTGTGGAGATGTGGGGGGGGGGGTTGGTTTTCAGAATACAAACCCTCATTATTCAGCGCACACTTGGACACACATATATATTCCCCCCTTCTTATTAATTGCACTTGATCTTTAGAATTGTTGATTTATAGAAGTAAGTGCTATGGCTAGAGCAGCAATATAAGAACATATAATCCAGAGTCTGGAGCGTGTACGGTCCAACTATTGCTGTTTTTTAAAATCCATTATGTGCTCAATGTGCCTGAAATGTAATTGCCAGACACGTATTTTTCTTGGCCCCCGTGCTACTGAACCTCAAGCATTTGACTGGTGGAGCTTTGGGCAGAATAAAACCAAATAGAAAGTACTGCCTTGGACAAAAAGGCTTCTCTTTTTTTTAAATGACATCCTTCTGTAATATAGTGTACGCACATGGCAGCTGCAGAGTAGTTAAGGATAGGGAACATTGTGGTCATGGAAAATAAACAATGGTTAAATAGGGTTAGGCAACAAAAACTATTGGATAAGGTTAGGTTTAGATTGTGGTCTCCCAAGTTGGAGGCACTGCACGTCCATTTACCACCGTGACCTCCTTATGCTTAACTTCATAAAGGACTCACTACTTCCTGCGCTGGCGCTGGACTTTGGCGTATAGGACATTATTTGTGAGACCCAGAATCGCCGTTGGTCTCGTGGATACGTGCAGATAGAGTGAGAGACTCAGTAAGTTCTGAGAATAACTTTGAGTCGAGCAAAAATCAGCAGCAGATTTTGAAGTCGGAAAACAAAACAAAGATGAAGAAATACAAGGTTATATTGGAAAAATGTGGATCCCGCTTGTGCCAAGTTAATTTGTACATAATAGGCCACCTGACAACCAGTCATATATAATCAAATATATTGTATAACTGCTTCCATCAAAAACAATTTATATAAAACACAAATGACAAAACAGGTTTTTGTGTTGACTTTACGTTTTGGAGTTTGCTTCGTGAGTGACGTCGTTTGACAAATGATGAAGAGCTCTCGACCTGACACACAGATAATGGTTGGATCATATCTGCTGACGAATCACTCATTGTCGAAGAGGAATGACGGAGTGAGGCATGGAGGAAGGGGAAAGGGGAGAGGTTGAGAGGGGAAAGAGGGGAAAGAGGGAAGAAGAGAGAAGACATCAGAAGGAAGGAAGAAAAACTTACGAGCAATAAAAAGACTCAAGTTGTTTTTTTTTGTTATCTGAGGGATTGCAGAGAACGCAATCGAGGCACATGTGAAACAGTGCAGACCTCCACCGCGAGCCAGTTCACTTCCCCTGGAGGAGAAATCAAAACGAGGGGGAGCAGAAGTGGTGAGAAAAAGTTATGTGGGTTAACTCCTGAACTTCTACAGACGAGACAGGGAATAAAATAAGAGATGAATCAAATGGAGAACTTGGGGGTATATGTGGGGGGGGAGGGGAAGGAAGACTAGAGGGGGTCAGAGGATATCATGCAGGGAGGGGATAGCGAAATGAAGGGGGGTGGAGGGGAAGGAAAGGAGAAAATGAAGGGAGAGGACGGGGAGGTCATTAAAGAGCTCTAATGACCTGCTGATTGACGAGGGGCCCAAACCCTGACCCCAAATTACTGCAGAGCCTGAGAACCATGCAGGCCTGTGCTCTGCAAGCGTGTGTGTGTGTGTGTAGGTGGGCCAGTGTGTGTGGAGGTGTAACACACACTAATGCACACACATATATTAAATGCATTCAAGTTTACAGTATTCAGATTCTCCAGGGCTTAGAGAAAACACTGGCTGTGCAGCAACATGACCAAAGCAACCTGCTACAGCTGGGCTAAGTTTTACCAGCTGTCTGGCTGTTTTGTTTTTTTTGGTAAGCCTGCAAATCATTACTGACTGACAGTGAGTTTGTGAACATGGCCGAGGCTGCCAAGTATCACCTCGCACAGACATTTGTAACCAGGCTAGTTGATCAGCATCATCGATCAATTGGTAAAGAAAAAGAAAAAATACAACCACACCAGCAGCTCTGTGAGGCTGGACATAGGGGCAGTGGAGCATTGATCTAAATGCTAACATGTGCGTGCTAACATGCTGCAGGTATTTGGCAGGTACAATGTTTACCGTGATCACTATTTTGGAGTATTAGCTTGTTAGGATTTGCATAATATGAGTAAATCTCGGAGCCCATTGTCTAATCATCTAATAGTTATACTTTTTGATAGGGGTTCTAGGCTAGGAGGATAACATTGGAGATTTAAGCTGGTCGCCATTCACATTGATTGTATTGGATTTGGCTCAAACACTTCACCCACCCCTCGATCGGCATAGTGGTGAGTAGATAATGAGTGAATTTTCATTTTTGGGTGAACTATCCCTTTAATCCTGTTGGGATCCTGTACATCTGTACAAAGGTTCATGGCAATCCATTTGAAACTTCAGCCTTAATCTGCTAGAACATCAGTTTACAGTTGTTGTTTGTATTTGCCGTTAATCAAGGCCTGTTAGAAGACTAAATGGGGTTGAGCCACCATATGTACGTTTACCAGTCATGTCCAAAGCTGCAAATATGATAACCATAAAAGAAGATGAGAGGCTGCTTAAATCAAGATGTGCACCACAATTCTCTGCTTGGCCTATACAGACATGGGTGTACTGTGTCTTTTTAGAATGCAATTCACTGTTCTCTCTCTCTTTCTCCTCAACATATTTGCTCATAGACACACACACACAGACACACACACACTCAGATACAGAAGCAGCCAAAGATTTGTAGCCAAATGAAGACCAGATGAAGCAGCCATGACATACTACTGGAACACATGTTCACACGCATTAACACACACACACACACACACACACACACACACACACACACACACACACACACACACACACACACACACACACACACACACACACACACACACACACACACACACACACACACACACACACACTTGAGCCCATGCTTCATTTAGAGCTGCAACCACAGCTCTATTTTTCTTTTCATTTTCTGTCATGCATGTCCTCCTCTCATGCACACACACAAACCGTCACACAGAAGGAGCGGCAGCGCTGCTCCTTCGTTACAGAGCTGTAAACTACAGAAATCTGTTTGGGGCTGTTTAATATGCAATAAAACTCAGTTTTTTCCACTCACCCCCTCCTCTCATCTTTTTCTCTTAATGAGTAAACAAAACAAGTTGCTCTTGTTGACAAATACAATCACTCACATGCCTTAATACACGCCACACACATAGGAGCATAAAGTATTACTGGTGATCATCCAGTAATTATTTTGCTCATTATTTTGGATTTCCATTTTAATTCAAAGATGGAAGCAAGAGCATCACAAATCTGGTTGATATTTGGATCTTAAAAGTACAATTCTTGGAACAAAGACATTGCATCTCTCTGTATTGAGCCTCCTGTTGATTTCTGTAAATCACTGAATTATATTATTATTAATATTATTAGGAATATTTAGCAGCTCATTTGCACCTTCTCAGCCGTTTTTCTCATAGCTGTATATTATTTGAAGCATATTGTGAGTTGCTCTCATTGCAAAAGTACCCAGTTTACTATAAGTGCAAATACTTTTACTACATAAAACAGAACCAGTCTGATTCACGAGGAAGCAAAATCAATGTGAAAAATCATTTAAAACATCTACATATCCTTTTTCTGTCAAAATTCAAAATCAGTGACCAGTAAAGATTAAACATGATGAGGTAAACAGCTCATAGCAAGAGAAAGGGCATGTGTGTGTGTGTGTGTGTGTGTGTGTGTGTGTGTGTGTAATTGATAGGAGAATTTGGCCCAAAGAGCAGTATGACCTCATCGCTTGCCTGATGTTTCTGCATTCACTGTTTTACACAAGCTTAGGATCAGGTTGACAAAGGAAGCTAGCAGGCAGGCAGGCGCGCGCACACACACACACACACACACACACACAGACACAGACACAGACACACACACACACACACACACACACACACACACACACACACACACACACACATTCTTTACTATTCCATCACATCTTTCATTTGCTTATCAAAGCTGATTACTGAGGCTCAGACACATCACTCATGTGGCAGCACAACTCTGCGGCTGTTGACACATAAACACACATACGTCCACAGCAAAGGAACATACAATACGTGCTCATGCATTCTTCTCGCTGCAGAAACACACGGACCTTAAGTGCACCCAGATAACATCTTAAAACAACTAATCCTTGTGGTGTGTGGTGTGGGATAAGTGCCGAGAAACGATGACTGTTACCTAAAACAAATACGAGGCAGTGAAACAACACACAGGGTGAGGAAGAGGCGAGGGAAGAGAACAAGCGGAGTCTGAAATAAGGGGATGAGGAAGATGAGGATATTGCATTAGGTTACAAGCATATTTCATTTTGCAACCTTTTCTGACGTTAGAAAGGAATACTGTAGATGGCCTCCTGGTCCTCAAGATGACGTTTGACAAAGATCTTTCCAGGGAAATGCTGCTAAAGCTGAGAAGTTTAGAAACGCTTCTGGACCCAGTTTAAAAACTCTGGCGCAGAGTCTGGACAGGCAGAAGCAGAGATGTTTGGAAACTATGACGTACTATGACACATACTATCGTAATCAATTGGGTATTTTTGGTCACGACAGAAGTCTTTGCTGATTACTCTCCTATCACATGACCTTGTTCTGGTAGAAAAGAACCAGCATTAGCCTCGCATAGCTGTGTGGAATGCAAATGCAAATGTTTTAGTATGGATGTAGCCAGAGAACTATTTTCATCATCTACTGTTTTTCATTTTCATGGTCAAGAGGTTTCAGTGTTTTCGATAATGAGGCATCCTAAGATGTTTACAAAGCAGAATGAACTATATAATTTTACTATCCTGTATTTCAAAACTAATTTTGAACAAAGAAAACAACTCTGATAAGTTTCATGTTACAAAAGAAAGAAAGAAAGAAAGAAAGACAGAAAGCTTGGACCCTTGGAATGAACATTTTGTTTTGACTTCATCCTTTCTAAAAGGCACACAGGCAAATAGAAGAGCAAGAACCGTGACAGCACACATATAACAAGAATTACAACAACCTGGAATCTACTGGAGAAAGAGAGACGAGGGAATTTAACAGTCTTGGATAAATGAGAGTGAAAAAACAAGAGATAGGGAGACGGAGGAGCACAGCCAAAGACCTGCAGGGTTTGAGAGGCCCCCGCAAAACTCCCTGTAGCTCATAAGGTGAAAGAACCTGACACAGCTATAGAAATGTCTGTATGAGCAGATGGTGCGATGGTGGTAGGGCTGGCAGTCATGTTTGCTCTGTGTTCACTGTGATTGTTTTCCCTCTTTAGACACTGTTGGATGTAATCGCTCCCCTGGTAGTGAGCCGAGTGTTGGACGATGGAGTTGGTGTGTGTGTGTGTGTGTGTGTGTGTGTGTGTGTGTGTGTGTGTGTGTGTGTGTGTGTGTGGTGTATGTCAGGGCTCGCGTGTGTTCATGTGAATCGCGTGTATGCGTTTACATCTTGTAAGGCTAAAAGAAACTGTGACTATAAACAGCGTTTACATATGTTTTTATCAGCGAGCAAGTCTGAGTGAGTGACAGAGAGACGCAGGAGAAAGTCTCAGGGGGTCATTATGAAACAAATAGCCCTTCCCCTCTACAGGAGACAGGGGAGCCAGCTGGACAGCTTCCCAGCCTGTAGATTTATGGCAGCGCACTGAGGTGAGACTGAGACGAGAAAGTCAGGACAACTCAGGGGGAACAACAAATACATGCACCATTACTACTGCACTGTTAGAAAGAATCCTCCCATCTATCATGGCTGGATATAAAGCAAGTGAGGTTTAGATTGTCAGAAGTGGAGGGAAAGTTCCATCATTTCGGAGGGAAATGGGAGCAAAGAATCGTAGCTGCTTCTACTGCACTGCTGTGCAAATGTTTGAGTTAAATGATAATTATGTGGTACCTGAAATATAAATCCCTATGAACATGTAACTTTTAAGTTATGTAGTAATGTTCTGTAGGGGTAGGTGGACTGGATCGGGGGGGTTATGGTGGGTGGGAGTCCTTCTTTTCTTCCCTCACTGTGTATTTCTTTTGAATTTGTTTTGTATTTAAAGAAAAACATTTTTATTTAAAGACAAGATACTAGACACCTACACCTACATCTACACAAAATCTGTGTTTTCGACAACTGGATTGATCTTTTTTGCAAACATAACAAAGACAGATAACGTTATTCAGATTTGCAGCCCTGCCAGGAGCTTAATGTCCCACTGCCTTTGCCCCTTTCCATGATGCTGTCCCCAAATAAAGGTGATTATGCAACGCAGCAGTGTTACTTGACATATTTCTTTGTTTCTGTTTTACGCTCATGTGATTCCAGGTCTCAGTGCTAATACCCCGAGGATTAGCCTTGTTAGCCTTGGCTAGCAGCCTTGATCCAGCCCTAATCATCCAATCACTTCTTGATACTCATTTACACATTTTAATATGAGGAAACTATTAGATGTACCTGCAATAACTGGAGAAAATAGGGATAATATAAGGAAAAAGAGAGAGCGATAGAGGAACTGAAAAAGAAAAAAGACAGAACTGAGCAGGGTCAAGAGACTGAAAGCCCAGGAGAGAGGGAGGGTTTCCACTTTTTTTGGCCCTGGCACAGCTCTGGTACAGTACATTTTCTCTCTGTGGGTACAGAGGAGGTAGGGGGCCTCCTTCCCTCTCCGCTAATCACACTTAATGATTCAAATGGGCCTAAGACATACCTTTGAAATCAAATCCACTTACAACCACACAAACACACACCCATGATCACACACACACACACACAGACATACAAAGACACAGAGAAATTTGTACACGAACTCTCAGAAATACACACACACACAAAGTTGTCTGGGAGTACAGCAAGGAATTGTTGGGGAGAAAGGAGAGGAGAGGAGGAATGTAACTTAAGAAGTGTGAGTTTTGTAGATGTTTCCAGTCCATCAGCAGGCCCCTAACTAGCCCTGCAGTGGCACAACTAATTGCTCCTAATGACCTCATAGGTGCACAAACACAAACACACACACACACACACACAACACACACACACACACACACACACACACACACACACACACACACACACACACACACACACACACACACACACACACACACACACACACACACACACACACACACACACACACACACACACACACACATTCATGCATGGGCATGAAAGCACATTCAAGCGCACGCACATCTTTTATGAGCACATGCCCGCCTAATACAAACACGGCAAGAAAGCTAAGCGGTTTTAACTGTGTGTAACTCACACACGTGTTTGCGCAGCTATCCTTATCAGGACTTTGCATGGACTTCCATTCACTGTGGACAAAACCCAAAACTTATCCCTAACCTTAACAATGACCAATTCATACCTAACTCTAACCTTAACCTAACCACAATTCACAGCTTACCACTAAGTAACATGCAGGAAAAGACGAAAACGAGTATACACACACTCACTATTTATATGAGTGGCATAAGGAAAAAGAAGGTGACCTACATGGTGACTATAAAACATTGGTCTGTCAAACCCTCTCTCTCTGTGAGGTCTAGATATTACTCATGTTGTGGGGACATAAATCTGTTTACATTACAGGGACTTGTCTTCCTTATGAGGACAAAAATCGAGTCCCCATAACATAAAGTAAATAATTACATTTTATGGTGAAAGGTTATCGTTTGGGTTAGACGAGTATAGTTGTGGTTACGGTTGGAGTAAGTCTCCAGGAAATGAATGTAAGTCAATGTAATGTCCTCTGAAGTCATGGAAACACGACCTGCTGGGGGTGTGTGTGTGTGTGTGTGTGTGTGTGTGTGTGTGTGTGTGTGTGTGTGTGTGTACTAAGTAAAACCCTACAGCAACATCAGGCTCCTATAGCGGCATTTCCTGAAACCTCTACGCAGCAAAAGATATCCTCTTTCACCCTAAGCCCCAAACACCATCACACACACACACGCAGCTGTAGGCTTAGCCCTCGCAGGCTTCAAAGTAATTTGCCATAGGATAAAATCAACCTTTGCTTTCTATATTTCAATCATGTTACTGTGCTCGGAGGGGTTTTCCATAAGCAGACAAAGGCTGTGTTTGTTTCTTAAATTCTTTTACAATAAAGTAGGAGAGAGAGAACAAGATTAAAAAAACTGATGAGATTTACACAACCTGACAAATGTAACATGGCCTATAGGTTTAAACACGCATGAATTATACTGACCGAGTCAAAAATGTACCCAGGCAGCAGTCTGGCCGTGCTGTCAGGCACTATTATCACCAAAGCAACATGGACACTCCAGAGGCCTTGACTCACCTAAGCTCCAATAAGACTGACGCTCAACATGAAAACACAGCAAAACAGAGTTTGCGCACACTCCATCAGAAAAGTGCATTGTTCACACTGCCTGCGTTGAGAACCTTCCCATAAACCAGCACATTATGAAGTCCACTGTAAGTGAAGCTGTTAATCAGTAAAACAAAAGGATAATATGCCCTCACACAAAGTTAACTGCATGTGCTTGTTTATAAGCCGAGAAACTGAAGAATGTATTTCTCTTAAACCAGCCTCCACCCACCCAAACAAGCTTCCCGAACATGCATGCACGCTCTGGTTTGCATTGGGAACAGCACTCGTCTTCCTGGGTGGCTGTACATCAGAGCGGATGCGTGCAGAGAACTAACAACACAACGCTGGCATCGACGGCTTTCACTCTCTCTTTCCCACTAATCGCTTCATTGTGGATTTTTATGGTTACCAATACTAGTCGGTACACAAAGCCGCATTTCTTCAAAACAGGCCTTCAGGTAAATATTAACACCTTTACAGAATATTGTAATGGTTGGGTGGCACGACTTTCAGTCCGGGTCCAACTGGCATGCTCAAATACATTTTATTATTTTGACAAAACAGCAAACCACGACTCTGCTGTAGTATATTTAAATGCTTGCATCATATAAAATAATTTTATTAAGGGATTAGAATTAACTGAAAATACCTTAAGATTTGCTGTGTGTGAAACGGTGAGACATCACAAGGATTTCTGTTTGATGCAAACCAGACTCTTTGGGGTATTAGTCCAAAAAGTCCTTCCATGTTACCAACAGCTATAGAACACCCTGTACTGTTGTGATTAGAGTATTTAATTTCTTCTTCTGTCACTAAATGATTTATATCCTCCGCATTATTCAAGTATTCATCATCCCAGTGGAAAAACACAACTCATTTATCAACGAACAGAGTAACTTCCCTGATGCACTGTCCAACTCTAGGAGATGGTCCTCCCAAGGCAAATGGTAGAATGGGTTTGATCCCTAACCTTCACCAAATGGTTCTTTGATTGTCCACTAACGTAAGCAAAGTAGTAACTATATTATTTCCATATAACCTTAAGCAAATGGTCATAATGATCTGTCCCAAGCCCTGAAAATTACAGAATAACAGATTTGGAAGAAACTGCAGATAGAGGCATGGGATCAGGTTATATTGCTTCAATTGTGTCAATAGGATGTTAGAAATGATTGGTTTCTTTAGTTGCAGTCCCCATAACAGTGCACATCTATTAAAGCATCTCAAATGGGCGATCAACCTCCATTTATAGTAACTTTGTACTTGTCTAGCTCTGTTTCAAGAATTCCGAGCCAACTTGGCTGGAGCCCATCGTGGCTGACAATGGGCGATAGGTGGGGTGAGCCCTGGACAGGTCGCTAGCGTATCATAGGGCCGACAAACAACCATTCACACCCACATTCACACCTATGGACAATTTACAGTCTCCAATTGATCTAACTCCAATCTGCACGTCTATGGACTAATGGAGGAAGCCGGAGTACCAAGAGAAAACCTTCGCAGACATGGGAAGAAAATGCAACCTTCACAGGGAAGGATCCAGCCAAGCCCGGCCACGCTTTATACCTTTACCTTCAAAATACTGGAGATCTAACTAATCCTGCAAAACTCTTTGTAAGTTATAGCACTTAAAAGAATGTTCAGGGAATATAAACCACCATCCAAGTTTGTTTGCAGACATATTGGACTGGAGCTCGACATTTAGCAGAGGAAAAACAAATAGGAGTCAGGCAGCAGAAGTGATTTATGTGAGTAAACAGACACATAAATCAAGACATTGTGTATCAGATACATTCTCACAATTAACAATACCTTGTTCCATTTCATCAGCCCGTTGTTTGGGTGTGGAGTTCCTCTGGAAGTTTAGCCTATGGCTGGACTACGTTATGTTCCCAGGCTAATTGAACACACACACATACACACACGTAAATGTCTTTGTGTTGAGCGGAGAATCGCAGGACTGCTGCCAACTTGCAGTCAGACAAAATGGCTGCAGCCTTTGCTAAATACACTGCGGTCTGTGGTAGTGGTAGCACTCAGCAAGACAAACAAACACACCAAACCACAACTGCCACGCAAAGAGTGTGTGTGTGTGTGTGTTCACATAATAATACATAACCAACTCCTTGCATCTTTGTGTATTCACACACCTTAGTATTTATACAGTATTAACACATAAGCATGTGTGCGCAGAAGTGTGAGTGTGTTAAGTTACACAACTGTCAAAGCCAGAACAACCCTCTGCTGCCAGGGTGGAAAGAAAAGAGAAATCGGAGAGGGAAAATAATAGCTGTTCGCAGTTTTTAGAAAAACCAAACTATTCCAATAAATCGGCCCCCAATCCCCATCTGCCGCTCCTTTTTTCTTGTTCCGAGCGGCTTTTATGGGTGAAATTAGTCCTCCCCAACCCCCTGACAGCACAATAAAACACTCTGCCAGGTACATACACTTATACAAGGCCTTGGAGAGAGAGAGAGAGGGAAGGAGAAAGTGTGATGTGAAGGGAGTGATGGAAAAAATAGGGAGAGCAAGAAAGAGAAAGGTTAATGATAAGATAAGAGTTAAGAACAGAGATGAATAAGCACATACAGGCGTGGTAATGGAAATATGAGAGGTGAAAAATGCCAAACACACACAGACGCGCAGAAAAGAAAAGTAGAATAAAAGAGGGAGAAAGATGGAGAATGGAGAAATGAGAAGCAGACAAGAATGAGAAGAGGAAAGATAAATAGGCAATAAGTTGTAAGGAAAGAAACAGCAGAGGAATGACTTTGACATCTGTGGCCAAAAATCCCTCTGGACACACACACACACACACACACACACACACACACACACACACACACACACACACACACACTGACACACACACTGACTGACTGTGTACAGAAAACTTTACATCCTGAAATGCATATTCTTGAACCCCCTTTTCCCTTGGAAGCAAAAGGAGGAGGATGTGGAAACATATAAATTCATGGGGTCTGTTGACAGCAGCCAGGAAAACAAGATGATGACTTGTCGCGAGTGACCTCATCTGGGTCAGGGGTCGCACACCCTGAGAGAAATAGAATGAAAGAAAAAAAAAGGAGGCGGACTCACTGTCAAGACACAAGATTAATAGTTTTAATCTCACTGCATTTTTTTTTTTTTTATAAATGTGTGTCTATTCACATATTTCACCATTTACCATTGGCCTACAATGTGTAATGGGTCGAGTGTAATGGATGTAGTTTTTGTAGTTTACTGCTGATGATCTAAAAATATTTCCTTATCTTGTAAAAACATCTTGTGGGAATACAAGTTATTGTTATGATTATAATGATTGATTTAATTGTGGAATGACACACATCTAGCAAAGGATGATACATGAGTCAACATGATAACATATTACTATTGTGTATTTTCTTTAAACAGTAATATGATGATCAGAAATGGAGAAAAAAAACAATGTTAAAGAAGCTGGTTTTTTTGGGGGGGATCATCGTACAAATCCAGTATGAATCATGTGATCCTCTTTGTGCACATTCCACTTCAAGTTCCTAAAATTCCTAAAATAGTTGTATTTATATGTGATATGTACATTTTATCTTGCCGTCCAAAACTACTTCGCACCTGTGTTGTTGTTGTTCCTGCAAAGAGTTGAGATGTTTGCTGTGAATTTCCGGAAACGCTGTTGCAGGAGTCAACAGCACAATAAAGCATGTCTGTGAAAAATGCCTCGTAACACATTCCTCACGGGCTCCTCGCTGTGTTATGAACACTTATCTAGAAAAAGAGGGGGAAAAATGTCTGAATGCTTTGACTGATTTTATTTCTCACTGAACACTGCAACTTTTAAAAGACTGTATCGAAAAAGAGAGGGAATATTATGAACCCGGAAAATCTGTCAGCACCAAAAGCAACATCATAAATGTCATAAAACTAATTTTCATTTATTGGGACTGTCAAATGAAAACCACAACAAAACCTCCTTGTGTCTTTCCTGCTTGATAATGACTTTGTAAGGAGTTAGTCACAACCAGGCTTTTGTCATCATCATCTTCATCGCCGCCATCATCCAGCAGCACAGTGAAGGCACAGCACTCTATCTCTGCTGCACTCAAACAGACAGGGACAAGTGTAATTGTGGCTTGTGGTTTGGCTGAGCATTCAAACGGAAAAGCAGCTTGTCCACATCTCTGTCTGTGTGTCAGCGAGGTCCATTTGTCTTCCAGTCTGTGCATGTGCATGCGCTTGTGTGTGTGTGCATTCATGTAGATTATGTCTGTCAGCCACTGTCTGTGGTGAATCTAGAAGTCGTGAGACAAAGATGGGACACATGGGCACTTAAAAACACACACACACACACGCAAACACACACATACAGACACACAAGTCAAACCACAATTGGACTGCGAGGACTTGGTATGGTGAGAATGCTACGACGGGCGGCCACTGATGCAACAAACATGAATAAGCCATTTGTATAAAACACTTTCCCAGCACACACACACACCATATGCTGGATGACGTATGACTGTAAACCCACATCTGGTATCAAAACTCAACACCTACACTAGCTTTCACTGTACACAGGAGCATATTTACCAAAAATAAAACATACAACAGACATAACTCTGGATTCTGAGTATTTGTAATTAGTTTCCAAAAAATGGGAAATAAACAGTGCTTTAAGACAAATATAATTTTTTTTTATAATAAAGATTGGGATTTACGTGCGTATATGTGTGCGTGTGTGGATATGTGCATGCATTGTTTTGAGGCTATTCTCGTCTAGACTCTCTGAATGAGCGGCAAGAAAACAGGAATCCGACTGTTGAATGAAAATTGTTTGTGTATGAGAGACTGAGGGAGGGGAGTGTCCAGCAGACAAACCACATATCAAACACTGAGCATGTGCATGTGTGTTGTGAGTGTGTGGTTTGATTTTTGTCGTGCATTTCAAGGCAAACACAGTCTCCCTGCACTCCCTGTGGGCATTCACTTATAACAGTTCCACTGAAACAGTGCACGCTGCACACACACTAACACCTTCAGTGAATGTAACACATGCACATGAGGTTATGTAGTGAGCATCAACAATCACTGTCGGAAAACCTGATTTTAAACCCTACTTTAAATGTTTGGGCTGCCCTCTCCTTTGGTTTTATGTTTCAATTCCACAGTTTTTCTCTCTCCCTCTCTCTCTCTCTCTCTCTCACACACACACACCCAGCAGACTCTGTCTCTCTCATGGTGTTTTTAGAGAGTTGTGATAAAGTCACAGGACACCAACCAGCCTGTCAGTCCAGTTCTGTGCAGCACTCAGAAGCTTCTCAGACTGGGCTCTAAACAAATCCATGAAATCATATTTTTTGTTTGTATATAATAAATATACTCAAACTGACAAGTGGGTCGGCATCGGGAGTGATGCGGGCGTTGTGCAGGACTGAGCCGGAAGGCAAAGCTTTTCAATGAACCGGTCGATCTACATTCCAACACTCACCAATGGTCACAAATACAAGTGGCCGAAATGAGTTTTCTCCGTCGGGTGGCTAGGCTCGGCCTTCAACATAGGGTGGTGAGTTCAGACATCCGGAGGCAGCTCGGAGTAGAACCACTGCTCCTTCACGTCGAAAGGGGACAGTTAAGGTGGTTCGAGCATCGGATGCGTCCTGACGGCCTTCTGTTGGAGTTTTATCAGGCACGCCTAACCGAGAGGGGACCCTGGGGTATCTGGCCTGGGAACACTTCGGGATCCCCTGGAGGAGCTGGGAAGCGTGGCTAGGGAGAGGGACATTTGGGATGGATCATGTTGTGGTTGGTTCAGGTGATTCTTTCTATAGTGAATAACAAATCAATGAACCAGAAAAGTAGACATGTAGGTTTCGCAGCCCGGTAGTGCAGTGGTTTTCGCATCACAGTAAAAAGGTGTTTTTCTTCAACCTTCTACCTATGTTTGCGTGTGTTTCTTCAGTTGCTCCGGCTTCCTACAAAGTAATGGAATCAGTCCAAGCAGTCAAGGACAGTGGAAAGTATGAAGGCAGTCTCACAGAGACAATAAAATTACTGATTATTAGCCAAGGAAAGGGATTTTATTAAAATATGAACTGCCAAAGTCTTTTCTCTGAAGATGATGAAATAGTTTCAGTTCAAAAATTGTGAAGTCCAAGGAGGTGATGACTCCAAGCAAACACTGAGTCTAAAAATTACCACACTCAGCAGTTTACCTTCTGTCTCTCTGTGAAATACATTTCACAGATTCGTGTCCACCCAAAACTCTTTCTCTTACAGTTTCACTAAACTTTTTCTCACAGTTTCTGACTTTTTCACCAAAATGAGGCTCAAAAAACATGTGGGAGTGAGTCTAAGCTTCTTTGCCTTTTATACAACAAGTGCAATGCATCGGAAATGTGCTTGACTTGGCATGTGTGAATGTTGGCATACAAAATGACCCATTACATCAACATACCAACAGTACAGAGCTCCTGGGAAGTTGTGAGGACTCTGGAAATCTATGCATACGGTTTATTAACTCATATTATTCTTGGACTCATAGTATGTGGCCTCAGATTTGTGAACTGTGCCCTCGGTCACAACTTGGGGTGTGAACAAAAACTACAGTAAATGCAATGTGAACACAATGAAAGGGATGAAACGAAGCACAATGCATTATAGTCTGATGCAGTTGAGTTCAGATTGAATTGCAAATGATTTAGTTCACTCAATGTTCACTGCAGGAGACCACCTCAGCCTGCATGCATTCAAATAAATGAATGACCTTGTCCTCTAGATTTGTCTCTTGAAGATGTTTCTTCAGTTCGGACATGCGCTGGATGCTTGGACCTGTTTGCTGGTCTAATCTTTCAATGCTAATTCCACTAAACCTCTATGGCCGATTCAATATTTCCATAAAAGTATTTTTGCATCAGGAGAAAGAATACTTTTCAATGCTGTAGAAAACTTGAGGTGAGAGGAAGATCGTGGAGACGTTTCAAGATTTCTTTCCGAACTTCCTGCATCACAGGATTTGAGTTTGGCTTCTGTTCAATAAATCAGTTTAGACTCCGATAAGCCGAAATTCAGCACTTTTACTTTTATTAGAACAGTCTATGGTAAATGCTTGATGAAACATTAGCTACAAACAGGCCATAAACTTGCCCTTTTTACTTTTTGTAGAGCTGAACTGTGATTATATTACTAATGTGTGTGTGTCTGTCTGTATTCCCACGGCAGGGCCAGTCCTTACTCTCCCTCTGGAGACACAAGTTCTATTTCAGGGAGTGGAGCAACAAGACGGGGAAGAGACAGGTGCCAAGGAAGTCAGCGCAGGGGTCTATGAATAACAAACTGAAGGAGAAACGGATGATGGCGTGCTTGTAGTTGAAAGCAGCACACAAACAGAGCGCACAACTTCGAAAACAAGGATTTGTTTTTTTTACTTTTTAAAGGTTACTCTTCCAGTCAGATCACATAAAGATGAATTGATGAATCTCGTCTTTGCTTTCTCCTTTTGTTTCTTTATAAGTCCCGTCTCTCTCCAACGCTATATATCTCTCTGAAGAAGTCTCTCCCTCTTTCCTCGCCACATATTTCTCACAGAGTTGGAAAAACAGAGCGCCCACCTCCCTTCTCCGCGTACTGTAAATCACTCTCCCCTTTGCTCACTCTCTCTCCCCCCTCCATGCACAGCTGCACGTTGGATGTCGGCCCGTCACCTTTTCAACACAGCAGTTGACAGAACATTTCCACTTCATTGTACACATTCACACATTCTTATCACATATTTCTCCCGCCTCCTGGAAAAGCAACAGAGAATTTAAATACCGTTCATGTCCTCGATTTTCAAACCAGACAACACTTGCATAAACTACACGCTCACACTTGATTCTGCACATGCACAGTGTGTATGCATGTGCGCGAACAGGCAAACATTGGCGAGCTCGACATTCTCATTTGATGGTGTGACGGTGGATCTGCAGAATCCATGGATGAGTTACGCTCCAAGGACACACACACACACACACACACACACACACACACACACACACACACACACACACACACACACACACACACACACACACACACACACACACACACACACACACACACACACACACACACACACGCACGCACGCACGCACACACGCACACATTTGCATGCACAAGCACGCACACACTCGTGCTAAAGTGGTTCCCAGAAGTTGTCTGTCTAGAGGTAATCCTTCTTGTCAGTTATTCACACCATCATGAAACAGTGCAGTATCTTGGCGTCGTGCAGTGTACAGTGAAAACACATATTTTGGAAAAACACTTATGCAAACTGTAACAGCCACTCAGACTTCCCATACAAAATCCCATACTGTGAAACAATTAAATGATTTCCACGCACATGAGCAAATCTGCATTTGCGTCCCTGCTACTCTGGAAATGTTATTAAATTTCGCTTAGTTGCCAAACAAATGTATGCAGGTATTCCACTTAATCCCCGGAGGCTCAGCTGCCACTGAATAATTCACGGCAGTAACAAATCTGCTCTAGTACCTCTCAGGCGCCATAGAGCATAAAAGGCATGTATTCATTTATGAAATACTGCACAGACCTATAGTGAATGCAGGCGCACCCACCCACAAGCATGGAGATAAATCAGTTGGCGAGCAGGGCCAAAGAGAGATCCATATTATGTGGTTACTTAGTTACAGCGCATTAATAAGAGTTGTCCCAGTCACCAGCCAGAGGGGAAGAGAAACAGCTGTGTCTGGAGAAGGTCAAGAGCAGGAGGAGGAGAACTCTTAATGCTCTAACTGTTGCATGATGAATTTCCCTGCTGATTAAGTGTGTGTAATGACTCTAAAAGAACAGTCACAGCACATAGAAGCACATTTTTGCAGCCCAAACGGCTACCTAATTAGTTTGCCCCGCCCACTCAGTTGACCTCTGCTCTCATATTCTCTGCACAGATATGGCTGCTCATCTCTAATCACAGGAAGCTGCCTTCAGCTGCCGCTGCAGATGGGAGATTATTTTATGTTCATATTTTTTCCCTCTGTGAGCCAAATTCTCACCCACGCAAATATCCACAGCGATGGGGACCAATTTTGGAGGCAATCACATCCGTCCACATCCCAACTGGACCGCTACCACCTGCTCCTGATGATTTCTGGGAAGAGCTCTTCAGCTGCCCTGGGCTGCGAGAGGGGAGTGTGCCGTTACAGACGAGCAGGGGTGACGGGGGTTAACTCTCCAACAAGAGGCCGATTTACAGCCACGGACAGGAACCATCCATCAGAGGTCTGTTCCCTGTCACCAAACCAAGCACCACTAAAAAACGGTGCTTAATAGAATACAAAAAATGAATAGACAAGACAGTTCCTGGTGCAGGGGGGTGTCCTACCACTGATGACCATTTCATTATGCTGAAGTTACTGGGGGATATTTTTATGTGGGATATTATCTACGCAGGCGAACCGTTTTGGGAGTTTCTTTCCATCAGACTGCGGTAAAAATATATGAAAACTGAATTCCGAGAGCTTCCTTATAAGAGGTTCCATCTGAAACCATTCATAAATATCCTTTTATAGAGTGGAAGTGGTGCACGACCACAAGTGCACAACTAAAACAAACAAGAAGTCCAGATGATTTTTATTATCTGGTTATGCAGTATTTAGTGCATACGATGGGAGCACGAGCTGCTGATTGTGGTAGAGAGAGAGAGAGAGAGAGAGAGAGAGAGAGAGAGAGAGAGAGAGAGAGAGAGAGAGAGAGAGAGAGACAGAGCCAGGCCTGGACTTAAGAGGGAGGATTCTGTTGTTTTTGTTGGTATATTCTCTGTGATATCCCAAGATATGATGCCTCAATAAGATTTCTCAATGGGTGAAAGCTAGTAGGATTATTAAACAATAATAATAATACAATATTGACAATAGAGTATTACTTTATTACAATGAACATGAGCCCTGTACCTCCTTCTGAAAAGAAACTGCAAGTACATTTTCCGCCTCTGAAGAGAAGCTGCACATACACACAAAATCATGACCCACACTTACTGTGTTCATTTTATCGAAGTGAATTCATTTGTGTTATTTAATTAAGGTGAGAGCGGCTCAGTGGTGCAGTGATTTCCACTGCTGCCTCAGAGCAAGAAGGTTCTAAACTGGCTGTGGCCTTAGTTTTCTTGGTACTCTGGCTTCCTCCCACAGTCCAAAGACACGCAGCTTAGGATGGATGGATAATGTAGCCAATATCAGTACTTACATCAATTAAACTAGCTCATTCTCAACAGTGACTTTTCAAGCATGGTGACACCATAGACTGTTTATAAAGAGGTTGACACGTGTGGGTGTTGCAATTTATCAGACTTATTAAACTCACTTCCCATTAAAGTTGCTGCTGATTGAGCTTAATTCTGATGAATAAGGAAACTATAGTGTTCCTCTGCACGGTGGCACTGGTGCAACACATGTTGGGATTATTTGCTTGACGGCACACGACCACAGCCGCACAAAACTAGAGAGGCTCTCAGTAGAGTCCATACCTCAGCCAAGAAGGAACAATCCCACACATGATGGTCTAGTTCTTAGACCTAGAAGAAAAAATACTCCTCTCAGGCCCAGGCACCATCCCTCCACCTAGGTTGGTAAAAAAAAATCAGCATGGGGGTTTTTGCTTAATCCTGCTAACAAACAAAACCCACGATCTAACAGACAAACCTTGGCGGAGATAACAAAATATGCCGAGCAGCAAGAGGTGGAGTCGGAGACCAGATCGTGGAGGTACGAGAGAGTGATGGGGGAGAGTTAAAGAAAGAGTGTCAGGATGTGTGTGGATCTATAGCAGGCCTGTTGTCCCAGAGGGGATAGATCACCTGCAGAATCCCCCCCCCCATTGCTCAAACACCTGCATTCACATACACAGAAGGTTTAAAAAATACCTCATTCATGGAAGTACCTTCAGACCCACTCTCCTGCATGCATGCAGGACATTTACACTTATGCACACTCGCACCATTCCAAGGAATTGGCAGGCCTATTAATACCACGCTTCAAGGGCTAAGGGGTTCGGGCACAGAGCCATAAGATGCTATCTGATGACTGATACACACTTGTGTCTCTCTTTCTGTCCTCAGGGTACTGCCTTTCACTTGGCCTGCCAAACTGAAAGGTTAGAATGGTTACATTCCCACAGCAAGACCAAGTTGGTCATAACAAGGATGTGGCCAAGCTCACATGTTTAGGTTTTCATTAAGGAGGAGAACGGGTCCACATGTAAGAGAACCCCACTCTTTAAATCAAGAGTTATACTCATGTTTTAGTGGCGCTTGTAAAGGTTTCGTTAAGGACAGAGTGGATGAATTTGATCTTCCGCTTAAATTAAAACGATTAAAACTTCCCTGATTCATTAAAACTTCTTCATATCAGTTTTCTTCGTAAACATTTTATGTTTAACAGTCGCAGTACTTTGAGAAACAAAGGAATTTAGCAACAAAATCGAAATTAATTTTGAACCGTTGGCATTAAATCATTAGGGACAGATGCAGGTGGCCTGCCCACACTGGTGCCGCGGCTGATTTTAGCTCCACTGAGCTTCACAGCTGTCGTTGACGCTTTCAGAGATCTGTTTAGCAATTCACACAATATTCAGGCCCAAGTTCACAACTTTTCAAAATAAAAGCTCTGTACTTAATCTCGATATAAAGCACTGCAGCAACAATATGAAACACTGTGGTTTTACTTATAGACAAATGGCTAAAGAATAACTTACTCCTTGAATGTTGTTGCAATGACAGAGAACAGCACCCACGAACGTCTGTGTCAGTTCCTTATGGTGAAATTAAATTTCTTTTATTATCAAATGATCTGGTGGGACAGACATTTATGTGTCCAACCATCACTGTAGATGATCGTAGTAGAAGACATATTTTACTCGGCCCGTCTGCACTGACTACAAGACACTATTGGCACAGAAAGTATATTAATATATTATTGGACGTATCATGTGTCCAAATCACACCAAATTTGACACTGCACTTTCTTGGGCGTTTACCAATACGCATGCCGAGTGTGAAGCTGATAAGATTAACGGTTCTCAAGATATGCGAGCCACATACAGACAGAGATTTCTTGAATTAGTAGACAGAAGACGAGGATTAAAGTTGAATTTATAAAAGTGGTATTCACTTTATTTTATTCAACCAGTCTGTCTCATGTGGTGCGTAAAATTCGGCACATGTATTCTTTTTGTTACTGTGGAAGTAACAAAGGTGGCAGTGATGCAGAGTGCAGATTAAGGAGGTTAAGACTCCAGGGAGGTTTGATCCCAGGCCAGTCAGGGCACATGTCCTTCCAAAGGCCGGGCTCTTAAGCATTAAACCATCAAAATGTTAGCCAGGGTGGGTAATTTGGGAAGGAAAACCACACCGTCGAGTTAGTCCTGCTGGCACTGACACACAAAAAGAGAATCACATGAATGTTGTGTTGTAGGAAAACTGTGTGGCATAGATAAATAGAAAGCTCTGACCATTTTTTGCTCGGCCAACAGCAGTGGAAATCAGGCAGTGCAGGACAAACTCTCACACACAGACTTCAGGCATTTAATAGGCAGATCTAATCTTCTATTGCATAAGCTGTTTTCAGTGTGAAATATAGAGGCAGCAAGCTGTATAGGTTCCAGCAAAGATAAACTCTGTAGAACTGATCGTGAATGATTGGAGATAGCGTGCACATGAGTACGTTATCATCATGCCACCATCAGTGACATGCACAGATGAAATTCCAAAACCCTCCTCAACCTCCCACTTCCAAGTATCCACATAAAGCTCCAAATACATCTTGACTGGATCCTCACTGTCCTAATGGCCCACCCCCGCGGTGTGTTTTCCCTACAGTCACCAACAATTAACTACTCAACATAAATGTTTATATAATGCTTGCACTAACCCGTGTACTGGCAGCCTGATTTCCTCCTTCAGCTGATTGCTGGTTTAGTCAGAAAAAGGTTTGTGCATAGAGACATTACACTCCTTGTGGATTCATGAAAACCAGCACCACAGAATTAAATTGATTTCTTATGAGCAGCCAGACACGTATGTTACATTTAGGGCTACATCCATCCTAGTATTATTTCATTTGAAAACGATGTTTTTCAAAGTAAGAACATGAGCTATTTTTGGCTCTTAATCAGTTTTGATTTCCATCCAACAATAGCTGGCCTTCGACACATGTAAACGGTTGTATCATTGTAAAATGCAGAATTTTACTGCACAACAGATGTTAGCAAAGACCCTGTACACACCTGGTGTTAACATGTGGGTTTTGTGATCTGATTCCCACTATGCATTGCGTCTTTGCGAGCAGAACTGATGTCCGTCTTTATTGTAGGGCAGAAAGTGAGTTCCGATCACGAGCCTCATGTGGGGCCACATTTTAATGCCAGGTGTGAACACACACACTCAGAGCTGTCGGATCACAAATCCACATGTTAAATCCAGGTGTGAACGGGGCTGAAAGACAACAGGGTCAGCAAACCTTGTAATTAACTATCCATGTTGCGTTATACACTCGTAGCCGAGGCAAATGTTGCTTGTTTTCTTCTGGAAGGGGGTCAAGCGATAAGAACCTGATAAAAAAGACCCAATAAGAAAGCAGTGTGCGATTGTCTGTGTCGTCATCTCCGTTTTTGCCTGTCCAGATTAAAACGCAGCCCCAGAGTTTTTAAACTTAAATGGAGCCAGCAGCAATTCCAAACTTCTCCAATCTAGTGGCTTTAAAAAAACCAAAGTAGTGTGGATGCCAGGCGTATCCATAGTGGAGTTGATGCATTTTCAAATGGAAACATAGTAATGTGGATGTAGCCTTAGTGAGAATGTTCAGAAATTACTCTCCTTGTGGCTTCATGAAAACCAGCACCAGAGTTAAAATAATTTATTATGAGCAGGACACATGTACGTAACCTATTGAGTCTCACGCACTGTGTTAGCTTTATCTCATCTCATCATGACTTTAGATTTAGCTACATGCAGATTTAAAAGCCCCTCTCTCCATCGACTTTGATTACCAGCCAAGTGTCAATTGAGGGGAGAAAATTTTAATGGGAAGCCTGTTTGGTTATTAACCCAGTGGTTTTATGGCTTAAAGGGTAACTGTGGTCATTATCCACTCAGTGTGATGGTCATTAGTTTGTCAGTTCCAACACGTTGTCTGCTCACCCCCGCTATTCACACTCCATTGTAAATGTAAACAGAGGGGACACAGTGTGCTGGTGGCCTGGGCTGATAATGTGCCACTGCGCTCACCTCACGCTCACTTTCTCTCCGTTAGCCTCACTCCTTCCTCTCTTTATCTATTCAAGATTGATTAACTGATCTGATTAAGTGTTGCCACAGTGATGCCAGCAATTGGTCACGGGAAGTTTTTTTCTTCTTCTCTGCTTTGTGCTCAAGTCATTTGGGTAAACCTGGGCCTGATTCTTAAGTCATTGTCAGACACGATCTCCGCAATATGTCCAGATGCGGTTTTTCGGAATTGGCCTTTCACACATGTAGAGTGCAGCAGAAGATTGTCCGAGTCAAAAACACTCAGGTGAGGGGAAGCGCCTGGGTGGAGCTGGACGTTTTGCGGTAATGGGAAAGGAATCAACCGCCTTTTATTAGTGGGATTACCCGCGTTGCACCAAGATCGTTTTAGTGGAAACAAAAACGTAGTAGTGTGGATTCATCCTCACATGGGCGAACTCAGATATTTCAATCAGGGGCTAGCAGGGAGAGTTAAGAAAATGTCCAGAGCAACTAACTCTGACATTCTCAACTTTCAGAGTCCGGAGTTCAGTGCATGTCTGACATAGGGTCTCAATTTCATGTTCTGATCCATTCACCTCCTTTTACACACGCACACACTTTCACACACACACACCATGCCCCGCCCCATGATAGTCATCAGCTGCAGGGCACAGTCTATTGTTTCAGCTCAGTGCTAATTACTTCAGGTCTTAACCCCAGGTTCAGCCAAAGAGCAGCAGAGAGGGGGATGGTGTGTATGCGAATGTGTGTGTGAGCAGAGAAGTGTGTGTGTGTGTGTTGGCAGTAGGGGGTAGGGTTAGAGGCTGGGTGGAGAGGTCAATGCTGCTGCCAATCAATTGTCACACTGGATTCGCCCAAACATCATAGTATAATCCAGGAGGGAAAACACAGCGGCACAAAGAGAACAGCCAACCAGACTCTGATATGAAACACGTCAGGTTAAAAACTAAATCTGGAGCTAAAGGAGGTTAATGCTTAAAATGAGTTCATTTTGTAGACGGCATCTTATTTTTTCCATTTTGAGGTGTAACGTCTGTCAAATTATAGTCAAGAAAGTCATTATCTCTGCCAAGAAGGTTACGTGTTCACCCATGTCTGTTTGTTTGTTTGCTGGATGGTTTGTTTGTGGGTAAGATTCCTGGAAAGTTTCCCACAAAACTTGGTGGAAGGATGTGGTATTGGTCAGGGAAGAACCAATTAAATGTTGCTGTGGATCCAGATCAGGTGGCCGATCCAGGATTTAGTTTTATCACTTTCCTAAACATTGCGAGATCAGGCACGTTTAGGGAACTGATATTTATGAGTGTGTGTAATTTGGTGCAGCATGATAGAATTAAAGAGGACTATCGGGCCGTGGCGGAGGTATGAGCTATAAGTATTGTTCTAGTTTGGAATGGGAATGTTCTTGTCTACCTCACATTCCTCATGTGTTGATTTCTTATGTTTGTTTAGATTTAGTTTGAGATTTAAAAAGGGCACATATTTCCTTACTGTGTGCGTGCGTGCGTGCGTGCGTGCGTGCGTGCGTGTGTGTTTCTGGGCCATGTGTGGAATGTCAACACAGGGTCCGTTATCTCACCCAAATCCAGCTGTGGCAAAGGGTCAATGCTCAAAATTTAAATAAATAATACTTAAGAAGACAAATAGTCTGATGTCCGGAAGACTGAATAAAAAATGGAAAGGCGTGATAACTGCCATTCCAATCTTGTTTCATTAAAACTCCAGGTACTATAACATGGGCTCAGGCATTTGTAGTGTTTGAGAAGGTCTGCAGAGCTTGATTACACCAGGCGGACACTTTCTGTCTTAAAAAAAATGTCCAAATCCCTTCCTCCGTCTAAATATTTGCAGCAAATCCAAGCACCTTCTCACCCAAGTCCACTTTTGCAACACAGAATAAGCCACAACAACACTCTTCACTGCAAGTTCAATGCTATAAAAGAGAAACCTTCTGCCGGGGCGCCACAAGCAAAAACCTGTCCAGTATGTGAATTCATTGCAATGCAAAACAGACTTCCAATGCTTCAGCATCACTTAAAGCCCTACTTTCAATTACAATGTCACGAGCAGTTAGAGCTGACGGGCCTTTTAGAGAAGGGGAGTGGAACCTGTGGTGAGGTTCCAGACGGCCTTAAAAGACCATTAGAGGACTTTAAATATAAAATAAACACACACTCACACACAAACACACAACGAGAGACACACACTGAAAAATCCACTTTTCAGATGGTTATTTTCTAAAAATACAGCCAATAAAAATATATGTAAGGCCACATCACCCCATATAAATACAGGCTCTGGATATTGTCAGAATTAGTTGGGGAGCGCTTGCTGATTTTCTTTGCAGGAGGAGAAGCAGCAGAGGAGAGGAGGGAAGGCAAAGAGAGGGAAACGAGGAAAGAAAAGAAAAGGATGCAAGAAAAAAGGAGCTGAAGTGAAGGAGAGTGTGTTAAGGGGAGAGGAAGCATGGAAAGTGAAATGAGGAAACAAAAGAAAAGGACACAAGAGGTAGGGAAAGGGGGGAAGCTGAAGGGAAGGAGAGGGTTGTGAGGGCAGAGGAAAGAAGGCACAGTGAGGGAAATAAGGCAAGAACAAATAAAAAAGGATGCCAGAGGAAAGGAGACGGAGAAAAGCTGAAGGGAAGGAGACGGGGTAGAGGGGAGGAGAGGAGACTCGCTCTGCTATTTTTTTTCTCTCGGATCCCGCCCTCCTGGTCAGGGGTTGGTCAGGGACACCCTACTCCCGCGCCCGGATTGGCCGGCTCTCCTCTGGACGGGCACTGTCGTCTCTCCTCACAGACACAATAAAGTTTAGAGCCGGACGCGTAGCAGCGGTAGAGGCGCAAACACACCGCAGCGCCGCACACCCACGTCCCTGCGCCGCGCGGCTCCACACGGAGTTACTAACGGGGAACAACACACCAAGGGCCGCGGGACGTATCCAGATGTTTTGTTTACGCGGCGTCGCTTTAACTGAAAACACGCGACTTTTGGTTTTACGCACGGACCTCTGTCCCCCTGCAGTTTGTCTGGGATGTTTTTAACCTGTTGAAGTGGATATCCTCCAAAACAAACGCACGGACCTACACACGCGCGAGCTTGGACTGTAAACACGCGCCGCGGTTTCCAGGGAGACTTAACACAACTTTGTGCGTGTGAGGAAATATTCCAACATCCCCCCCCCCCCCCGCCCCTGAGGGACAGCCACTCGCTCCAGAGGGTCGCGGTGCGCACAGCCACACCATGCCCGGGACGATGGTGTCGCTCGCCGGGGCTGCCCTCCTCCTCCTCCGGCTGCTGCTGCTGGCCGCCCCGCTCGGCGTGGTGCGGGCTTTCGGCGACGAGGTGGAGGAGATGACCTGCGACCCGATCCGCATCAGCATGTGCCAGGGGCTCGGGTACAACGTCACCAAGATGCCCAACTTGGTCGGCAACGTGCTGCAGTCGGACGCCGAGCTGCAGCTGACCACGTTCACCCCGCTCATACAGTACGGCTGCTCCAGCCAACTCAAGGTACCGGCGCGCAGGGGTGCACAGCCAGTGCTCATGATACCACACTAGAATAGAGCAGACCAGACAGCGTCTTATTAAAGGGGACACGCTTCTACCCACATGCACAGATTTAGCAGCAGTGATCCTGGTCCGAAACAGGCACAGCTGAGTCTGGACACTCTGCTATATTTGTGGGTGAGTGGGGGGTGTGTGTGTGGGTGAGGTATTGCCCATGTTGTGGGGGCCACATTGCTTATGATCTGGGGACTTGTCTGCCTGGTGGTGACACAAAGTAAGTCACTATAACGTCAAGGTGCAGACAGTTTTTTTTTTAAGTTAGGGTTAAGGTTTTGGTAAGTTTCCAGGAATTTGGTGTTTGTGTGTGTGGGGGGGGGGGGGGTTCAGAGCACATGACAGGGAGCTACTAGCAATACTATCCACCGAAAAGTTTTTTATTATGATGGTGTAATTGATAAGTACAGTGTGCACCTCAGCCAAGGCCCAACAGCGCCCTTAAATACAACCAAGCTGCACCAATTTTCACACACTCACAGATATCAGTTCCCTGGAGTATTCCCTGGATCCGCCAATTTAAGGGATTCTTCCCCGACCCACGTTGTGCCATTCCACCAACTTTCTTTGAAATCCATCCAGTAGTTTTTGTGTAATCTGGCACACAAACAAACAAACGGACACTGGTGACGACATAAGCCTCGTTCCCAGCAGACATTGTATTATGTCATAGTAGGATAAGCACAGGTGTTGCTGACATGGTCAAGTGTCCCAGTAAGACACGATGACCCTGTGACAGTCAGCCAGCGTGCACAACTCGAGAACCCAAATCCCGGAGCAGCTAAATGGGACTCAGCCAGGCTCTATCTTATTGTTTACACCCGTGCTCTTCCTCGTGTGACATGTCAAAACCACCTATATGCAATATCGGTCGCTTGATTCCCATATAAGTGGAGGGGTCCCAGCCGTCCTTCCTGTTGTGCCAGGCTGTCATGCTAATTTCAATGAAAATGCCCCCTCTGTCTGTTGACATTCTGAGTTCATGCCCCACACAGCAACAGCTGAGTCTCGGGGGCTATATACTGTCTTCTTGTTAACAATAGTGCCCTCAGTGTGCTAAGACAAATGCTGCTTGTTGTGCCTCGTGCACCATGTATGAAAAAAATAGATTGGTCTTATTACTTGTGCCTGAGATTTTGTTTACTTCAGACTCTTTTTGTGATGAGGAGCAGTGTTAATGAGTTTAATTAACTTTTCTGACTTTATATGTGTTCTTACAACTTTTCATGCAGAGTCGCACCTTATTAAAAGTCACACCTAGACATCTGCATACAAAAACCCTCCCGCTTTGTCGTTATTTTAAGGAAATCGCATTTTCAACTCCACTAGCCTGTTTAGAGTGGTATGTAATTTTCATTGCAGTGTTATACAGTGAATTATTGGTGCGTACAGGTGCTTTGGAACGGGTACAAATTATCTTGACATGCTAAGTGGACACGGTTGACATTTGTGCACATGTGCATGAGACAGGAAGAGGAGCAACTGCAGCATAAAACCAAACTGTCCCGCTCCAGCTGAAAATTGTCTTGTAAAATAAGCCCCCCTGTCCTTCCTCCCCACACACACACGCACGCACGCTAAAGAGGGAGGAAAGGGAAACCGTATCCTCTAACATTTGCTCTAATGGGAGGCTTCCTGACTGGTAACCAGAGCAGCTTTTAGCAGTGAAGTGACAGCACTCAGGTTACCAACGGTCGGGGGAAAACACCCAGAATGTGTTACATTACTGTCGCGGGCAGGGTACACATAACTCACTGTAAGACATACCAGAAGTTGTACCTCTTTTTATAAACTTGTATGAGATTACAAGCAGACGCAGAAACGCCACACACAAACAAACACACACTCATTCAGAGGGTAACTTTGTTTAGTCGTGAACTTTGTTCATCTAATTTAATCAAATGGCAAATTACTCAGGATGACTACAATAAATATGTCTCAGCCTGGGAACAGAGATTCTCTATTTTGCAGTGAGAAACCTGATACTGACTCCTGATCAGCTCGTCTGCTCCGTTTGCAGAGATAAAGCCGTGCTGCAGCCCAGATACTGACCACAGCACGGTGTGACAAATGGAGTTTTAACAGAAGTTGACATCAGATAACTCATAGTGAGTTTTTTTTATTTGGCTCAGCTCGCTCTATTCCTGTGATTTGTTTACAAGTCATTCATTGTGGCTATAATTTCAAAAGCACATCGACGCACAACTTTTACTTTTTACTCTGCCAGTAAATTCTCACAGAAAGTACGAGTGTATTTATCAGCCATGACACCGTACTAAGGATTCATGTTTCATTTTGGCTACTTTCGAAAGGCCGATTTCAAGAAGGAGTTTTCTCCACCACTGCATCAAGGCTGCAACTCCAAAACATTTTGTTCTGATTATTGCCCAATACATATTTTGGTATGAAATTGAAAAAGTCTGAAATCATCACATTTCCAGCTCCTGGAAAAATTTTTTTTTGCCTCATTTACCTAAACATAGCAGAGTTAAGTGTAATTTCTCTTTCTCAGTATTTTAATATCATGAGCTTGGTACAATTTTACACTGCAGCCTCAGACAGATTTCACTGTAAAAGCATGAAATCACTTGAAATTGCAACCTTTAGTAACCCCTGGAGTCCACCTTCCCACACATCTCAACAGCCTCAAATGGTCAAATGTAACTTCGGATCGTTCACTATCTTTATAACTCTGACTTGGATATCTATTTCAAAACCATTGCCATGGGACAGAGAAAACTGAGCCTTGGATTAGAGGGGGGGATTATACAGCATTACATGGCACATGCCCTCAGTGTTGTTAAGACCACAGATTGTTTTTAAAGACGCAGAGTTGTGTGTGTAACCTTGGGAGCAGGTTAGTGTTGGCCGTCGCGTTTTGACTCAAGTTTTGGCTTTTTTATTAGAATTGAAAATGGAGAGCCGCGACTCAAAAAGGTGATGAAACTTATTGAAGGGAAAAGGCAGGAGAGAGCAGCGGGACAGTTAGTGGTTATATACGCAAATCCATGTGTTGCCATCTACCAGCTGTAACCCTGTTGTATTATGAGGCAGAATAGGTCCATGGGGTAGTCACAGCAATGTTTCTTTAACAAGCACTACACCATTGACGAGACTTTCCTTCTGCTTCACAGTTTGATTTAAGTGAGAGCAGAGAACTGAAATGTGACGTGATATTGGAAAACTGCTCTCTTACTGCGCCTCACTCATCTGGTTCTTTCTCCCCTGTCGCCCAATAAAAAGAGCTCTTACTTGAATAAAAGAGAGATTGCTGAGTCAAGCGGTTTTAGTATGGGTGGGACAAAATATGGATACAGCGATATGCCGATGTTTAGTTGTAGTTTGGACTTTTGCAAGTTTATGTTTGTTTTACGTCACAATGACGGCAAATGTGGTCACAAGTTACAGTGTGTTCGTTTCAGACCAAGATAAGACGTCATGCCAATTTTTGTACATTGTTTCATCTCAGTTTGTGTCCAACTCTGGGAAACTGACACCAGATTACAGTGAATAAAAACAGAAATCCTGCACTTTTCCCTCTTTAGGGGCATTTTAATTCTTCTTCAGCTTCAGAATTCGTTATATGATTGTCTTTCAATATATCGATTATCACAGAATCGCTGTATCGTGAGTTATCTGAGAATTCCCACCCCTAGTCATTAGCTATGGCTTTAAAGGAAGGATATCACCTGGTCCAATAACTGATCCCCCAGAAAATAGCAAGAGTGGAGCTCCTGTACGAACCAGGAAGTCCAGTAATGCTATGGGACACACGCAGGTCAGATCAGCTTGCGGTGGGCCTTCTTCAGGAGAGGGTGTCTTGAGAGTACAAGGCTGAAAGATGTGATGGTGTTTCCCATCAGCATATCCACACTCAGAGTGCTGATCCACAGGGGTTGTACCAACAGGTCCAAATAACAGGTCATACATGATTCTTAGAGTAATTTAACACATTTGCATTATCGTCAGTTTCAACTTATTTAGCGATTTTTGTGTCGATGCTCCATCTCTAAAAAAACTTGCTCTGTGTAACTGTGTGAGATCAAAATGTTTAACAAAATCTTTTATCTCTGTTTTTTTCTCCAGTTCTTCCTTTGCTCAGTCTATGTGCCAATGTGCACAGACAAGGTGCCCATCCCCATTGGTCCGTGTGGTAGCATGTGTCTGTCTGTCAAGAGGAAATGTCTCCCCGTGCTCCACGAGTTTGGCTTCATATGGCCCGAGGTGAGTCACATGGTCACAAGAACATCCTGCCTGTGTAAACAAATCTAACTTTAGGGAGACAAAATGCATTCTTTTAGGAATTATTTTTCCAAATTCACCCATAACAAATGTAGATTAGTTCAAAGAGTTGTTTCAGTATCTGTCACAGCCTTAAAAATGCCATCACATCACGTTTCCTCTAGGTGCTCAACTGCAGCCTCTTCCCACCTCAAAACGACCACAACCACATGTGTATGGAGGGCCCGGGTGACGAGGACTCCCCCTACCCGCCGGTACGCCACCCTCCCCACCAGGAGGAGTGCCAGGCGCTGGGAACTGCGCCGGACCAGTACACCTGGCTGAAACAGACGGAGAGCTGCACCCTCCAGTGCGGCTACGACAGCGGCCTCTACCGACGAGGCGCAAAAGTCTTCACGGACGCGTGGATGGCCGTGTGGGCCGTGCTGTGCTTCCTCTCCACCACTCTGACGGTCCTGACCTTTCTGTTGGATTCACAGCGTTTCTCCTACCCCGAGCGGCCCATCATCTTCCTGTCCATGTGCTGTAATCTGTACAGTGTTGCATATTTGGTAAGCGGTTGACATAAAACCTTTGTCTCCTGCATATTTTTCAAACGTGGGTAAACCCGCTAAAAAAGGCGATTGAGTCCTATCTAATTGCCAGTAGAAGAGTTTGCTGTTCGATTTTTCAAACTCACTGAATACTCTCTCGCCTCGCTGTCTTGCCAGTGGGGGTTTTATACGCAGTACAGGAATCACTGTTGTTCTCAAGGTTTAAAAAAACAGCAAAACAAACTTTCATGGATAATTCTGCACCAATGCCCAGAAGTTCAATGCACTTGACAACATCACACAGAAAGGGTGCAGCTTCAGCGTCTTAACTGCCAAAATAAAGACGAATCCATAGCAAATGCAGATACCAGTGGACAAATGAGTCCAAATAATTAGATTGGATAGGATAATTTTTTCATCACAAAATACAGACTTTCAGTCAATTTACACTAAGAAAGAATGATAATAGTTCTCTCGCATTTTTTTGTAATTTCCCTTTTTGTTCTCTCATTTGGTTTATAGGTACGTTTAATTCTGGGGAGGGAACGTGTTTCCTGTGACCTGGACACCACAGCAATGCCCATTCTAGTACAGGAAGGGTTAAAGAGCACCGGCTGTGCCATTGTCTTCCTCCTCCTCTACTTCTTCGGCATGGCCTCCTCACTCTGGTTAGTACAAACAAACACACACTTTCTGTCTGTATCAGTTCTCCAACTCTTTTTCCCAGTTTGATTACCGTCCTCAGCTGCCATAGACTCTGGGTGAACAATTGGAACAAGAGACTGGCCTTGTGCTTCCTTTTTAAGTCTAACTATAATTTATCATAACCCCCTGCACTAGATGGATTAATTTACACACACAAACACACACACAGTCATCCTTTGTAAAAAAAAAGAAAAGTGTGTTCTGCACAACACAGTTGCAGTGGAAACACGGTGCTGAAGCAGCATTTTTTTCTTCCTTTTCACTTTGCCCCCATTTTCCTGTTTTTCTTCACTCTTCTCTGGTGGAAAGACAATAAGCTGAAAAGCCCAAGGACTTCACGTTCCTAAAATATGACCCCAACCCTGTTATGTAACTCATGACTATCTGGTGTCATGATTAGCTTTTTTACAACAGAAGACTGCAGTTGTCTCCCTGACTGGGTGTGAGGCCACACTTTTATTTGTTCCCATGATGAGAGGTACAATATTGTGATAATTGTGTGTCGCCTCTTCTAGGTGGGTGATCCTGACGCTCACCTGGTTCTTGGCTGCTGGACTGAAGTGGGGCCACGAGGCTATTGAGATGCACAGCTCCTACTTCCACATAGCAGCGTGGGCCATCCCAGCTGTCAAAACCATCGTCATCCTCATAATGAGACTGGTGGATGCAGACGACCTGACCGGACTCTGCTATGTCGGCAACCAGCAGCAGGAGGCGCTCACAGGCTTTGTGGTGGCTCCCCTGGCCTCATACCTTCTCATAGGTAACAAGAATGTCACTCAGTGGATCGTATGCCTCTGCCAAGGCCCAACAGTTGTCTTACATTCAAGCTGCACACACTCATAGATATCAGCCCCCTTAATGTGCCTGATCTGTTTTCATCGAGATCCATGAATTGTTCTGATAAATCAATGAAAAAACGCCCTATCATGCAATGTTAAAGAAAGTGAAAATAAATTCCTTGATCCACCTAATTTAATGTAAAACCTCTAATTTAGATCAGCTACACAATGTACTGGGTTCCTGCAAACTAACAGATGAACAAGGCCCAATTTAGGCCTAATTTAAAATCTCTAGACCCAGATTTTTAAGTAGGAAGAAAATTCCTTAAATGGGTGATTCCTTGGGCCATGCTCCAGCCCTTCACAAAATTCAGAGATCATTTATTGCTGTATATGACTGTATTGATATCTGATGAACCTTATTCCTTTCTGCACCTCAGGTACTCTGTTTATCTGTGCCGGCCTGGTGGCTCTATTCAAGATCCGCTCCAACCTGCAGAAGGACGGCGCCAAAACAGACAAGCTGGAGCGTTTAATGGTGAAGATCGGAGTGTTTTCTGTTCTCTACACGGTCCCAGCGTCCACCGTCATTGGCTGCTACCTCTACCAGCTGTCTCACTGGGAGGACTTCAGGGCCAACACCAGGGATTCATATGTGGCATCAGAGATGCTGCGAATCTTCATGTCGCTGCTCGTAGGAATCACGTCGGGTATGTGGATCTGGTCGGCAAAGACCATCCACACCTGGCAACGCTGCACCACCCGCCTGCTCAGGGACAGCAGGGCACGCCGAGCGGGCAAGCGGGCGCCGGGGGAGGGCTGGATCAAACCGGGGAAAGGGAACGAGACGGTGGTGTGAGGGGACAGAAGGAGAGAACGGACAGGGATCGTCAACCTGCTTCTCTCTCACTGACAAAAACTTTCTCTGTCTGTCCTGATGAAGGATGGAGATGTCAGAGAATCGAGAGAGCCACTGGATGTTATGGCATCAGATAAAAAGATCGCCAAGAGTCCGCAAGCACGTCTCACCCCCTTCTAACTCCCTCTGGAGTCAAGAAGGATTAAAGAGGAGGACTGCTACACACACAAGTAGCAGCAGTAGCCTCTCTACCTCTGTTAGCCTTCCTTTGGCCAGAGGGATGGAGAAAAGCAAAAAAACAGTGGAGGGAGAAAGAGAGACGGAAAAGGCAGAAGAGAAGAATATGCAAAACGGACTCATGGATAAGCTGCGTGGCACCACGTCTACCTCTGTCTCTCTTTCCTCCAGAGCTGTCAGCAGAAGAGACTGAACCTGCTGGAAACAGTACACCCTTATGTCACTGTGTGTTTTTAGGGTCTGCAATGTTTGAAATTTTACACTGGAGGGTCCTGGTGCAGATATTATACAGATGGAGGCGGATGTTTGCCTCGAAAGCCCCTTCCACGATGCGAATATTGAAAAGGACAATTAAACACCAGAGCAAAAGCAAAGAAAATCTGTACATTGGAACAATATTCTACAGGTTTGCAATTTATACCTTTTTGTACAATACAAAATAACAGGTATTATTGCTCTGAAGATCTTTGGGAAACCAGCTCTAAGCTGTAATAATGCACTATAATTATATACAATATGTGAAGTGTCTCAAGTGCATTAACCGGGACAAATAACAAATCATCATCAAGTGTATTCAAATGCACAGAGCCATTAACAGGGGAAAATCTGTTTATTATTTACTACACAAAAAATGACGTGGTTTATTGTTCAAACGTGTACAAATAATTCATTTATCACTTTTCTTACAAATACTATGAAGGCAAAGGCAGTTTTCTTTTCTCTGTCTTGTACATTTAAGGTAGTCTGTGCTAGATATGAAGTCATACTGCAATGAATCCTGGGAGGACCCCAGCTGTGCCTTTTATATTGACCCATAAATGTGGAAGCGTCTGGGAGATGTAGGCCCGTGCGACCTCAGCACTCTGTGAGAAGCTCAGCTAACTTCCAGTGATGTGTGTGTGTGTGTGTGTGCAGACTTCCTGGAAACGCTGCACCATGTACAGGAAGCGCCGGCAAATTACCATGAAATCCAGGAAATGAAATTATTCCCCCTGGCCCCCCCCCCTTTTTCCAAAGATCGGATCTGAGGCAGGTTAAAGAATTAAGAGGTTATCAGACAATCGCTCGCCAAAAGACACATTGTGAAGTAGGATAGAGCCGTCGCAGACACATGCAGGTAGACACACGGGGATCAGTTCCCACGGATCTCGTCCAACAGCTCGTTTAAGACCGAGTTATGATCACTATCACTGTCAAATGTTGGCCGTCTGCTTTTCTTCTCAGTCGGGTTTGTGTTTTTTTTCTTTTCAATCACTTCAGTTCACAATGAATCTGGCACCGTCTGTTCTGCTTGTATATCTGGAGCTGTGTCTCAATTCAAGGGCTGCATCCTTCAGAGGACGCCTGGCCGGCACATGAAGACTGCCTCCTTCGCGGTTAACCCTAACCCAGCCATCGCAGAAGCTGAACCGAAATGAGACGGCCTGGTCTACGGTGAACGGTGGTCCGTGGCATTAGCTCATCTCACATTTGTTGGACACGAGGAAAATGATTTAATGCCCCTTGTTTCGTTATTTACACGTGTGCCACTGTTCATTACTGTGACACAACACAGTCCTTTAAATTCTGCCTCCGAATGACGCAGGCATTGGATTGAGACACAGCTTGTATGTGTGTCTAATGCACTCGTTTCTCTTTAACTTTGTCTTCTGCGTCGTGGTTCATTTCCCAGACAATCAAGTCATCCCTGTAAACGATTATTGTTCATTACAGTTCAGAATTTCTAGCCGTGCATTTACTCCACTTTAAGCTTACAGTTCTTCTCACTATCTGTAAACCTAAGTTACAATAAGTGGGCTCCTCGTGTCTCGCTGCTGCCTTCGCCAAACTCGGACTGCTCCTGTGTGCCGTATATTTGCCTGACAATCTATAAAGCAAAGCTCTTGTATTTCAGTGAGGCTTTGAATGTAAACTGTGTGGCGTGTGTGTCACATTACGCCTCGTACATCTGAGTAAAAAAAAAGGTTTCTGGGTAATTTTTATGTATAAGGGCTTGAATAATTTGGAGCTTTGCCTTCTTGCGTCTCATCTGAAACCACTTAGTGCCTCAAACAGCCTGTCATGGCTTTTTTTATAAGCAAAAATATTCAGAACGACACAGAAAATGAATTTTCCTCAAATATTTTAAATGTAACTTCACCCTTATTGCATTCAAAGAGAGTTTTGGGTGGTTCTGGTGAAACCTAGAACCCCCGCATTTTTCTCAAACCAGCGTACCTTGGCACATATTAAGTTCCCAAAGTCAAACAAACATGACATGGAGTTTGCGTGAATTAAATTAACCTCTGTCGACCTGCCCTCTGAGCTAATGCAGTTTCCCTCTGAAACCGTCTTAATGTTTTGGCAGTCTCCTCTGGTATGATCGCACCGAGCTTCAGGTGACGTTTCCCAAACAATCGCTGCTCAGTTGTGCCTTGAAGAGCGGCGAGCGTGCGTCCACAGCCCAACGAAGACGGGGAACCACTGGTAATTCAGAATGTGTAAATGTGCTTTTGAGAAGCCCGCATATGGATCAGTGTTGGGGTCACCGGTGCTGATCGTAAAAAGCCTTTAAGGTCTGGAGACTGTTCGTTAGTGTAGAAAACTCAATGTCTTGATGAAGTTGTGAAAGAAATTGTTAATTTATCCTCATAAGAAATGGCAAAACATTTGTTTATTATTTAAAAAAAATACACTTTTGTATCAGAAGATGAATAAAAGCTTTTGGTTTCCAACTTGTGTGTGTGTGGGTACATGTGGTCTATTTAGTGAGTGACACTATTGAAAAATGCCTGTTAATAAGTGAGATTAATATGTAATCCTGTTTCATTGACTGTGTTATGGCAAAAAATGTTATCTATCCATCCATCCATGCCATGAGGATCTAGGGGCTGGAGCCACGTGACGTTGGGCGAGAGGCGGGGGTACACACTGAACAGATAGCCAGACAATCACAGATAATTGATCAAGATAAAAAAGTCAATTGGAAATTATCACATTAAATGTCATTGTCACACTATTTGTTTAAAGGCTTAAAGGAGTTCATAACCCGTAGCAAAATTTTACAAATCTAATGTAGGTCCACTACATGTTATATCTCCTCACTGTACTTACACAATACATAAGCAATATATATATGTATGGTTGTAGACTTTTCCAAGCCTCTTAAGTCCACCCTGGGGCAAGTTAAGCATATGAAGTGATTCAACATCTATCATAGGTCCAGTTAGTACCTTGAATCTAAAACTTTTCATTATGACCTCTCAGTTCTGTTCACTTAATTTGAACAATGCTGCCCTCTCTTGTCCAATGAGGCAAATTATGTTTAGATGCGTTTAAACAGCTTTTTAACAGCTGTTTAACCGACTCATTACCCTGTGTTAACTCCACACATACAAACAGCTGTGACCCTCTGTGATTTGTGTTTCTTTACAACAGTTACTCTGGTTCGGGATAAGAAATGCTGCAAAACCACTAAATTTGTTTTGAATCCACAGTGGAAACACGACGATTATACTGTGTAAACATTACTGTACCATACATCACATCTCATCAGCGGTGAACTTACAACCTCCACACACACACACACACACACACACACACACACACACACACACACACACACACACACACACACACACACACACACACACACACACACACACACACACACACACACACACACACACACACACACACACACACAAAATTGCAGATAAACACACCTCTCACTTTTAAATGAGTTGTAATTTGGTTTTACAATTACACTTAATGCATTTTGCGCTGTAATTTACCAGTGCAAGGGTAAAATTGCAACTGGAGACACTGACTAATTCTGGGCATGCTTGTGTGTGTGTGTGTGTGTGTGTGTGTGTGTGTGTGTGTGTGTGTGTGTGTGTGTGTGTGTGTGTGTGTGTGTGTGTGTGTACTACAGAGAATGAGGGAGAGTCCAAATATCGAAGTCTGCAGCTCAGATAGCTTTCCTGTAATTTACTGAAAGTGAATTGAGTGTTTGCTTAAGAACTCAGTCAAAAGCCTGAGGTAAAGAGAAAGTGACAGCATCTACTGCTCTATTGTTTCCAGATGTGGCTCCGCTAACACACACACACACACACACACATACATATGTATGCACACGTATATACACAAGTTATACACAAACAGGCACGTTCACACACATTCACACAACACAGACAGAAAAACGAGTTTAAGGAGTTCAGTACTTTCAAATTCAGACCCTAAATGGTCTTTTTGTATGCGAGTGCACGATTAAGCACACAACATGATGTAGCTGTTTGTTGCACCGTCTCAGTTCACATTTCTCGCTGAACGCCACAGGTCATTGGTCTCAGGCTTCTCCCTGCAGGCAGTGGTTTCACTGTTTCTGCAGCCGTGCACAGATACAGTTACTCGTCTCAAACTAAATTCTTTACCAGCGAAACAGCAGCTCGGCCTAAATGCTGGTTTTCCCGGCTTAAAGAAAACAGAAAATGACACCTCAGACTCTATGTCTTACTCACAAATGACAGCTTTACACTGTACGTTATGGATATCTGCTCATGTGGTGACATTTAGACAACCAGTTCACACAGTAACACATGCACACTTTGTTCCCTCTCCTTCTTCACTTCTTTTTTCTTCGCAAAGCTGAAATGTGAAAGGGGGCTATTAAAATTCCTTGGACTAATATTCCTGGGAATGTATTTTCAGAGCTGGGTTCCCTTGTGTGTAATTGTGTATGTAATGTTTGTGTGTGTTTCCATGCATGGCAGTGTGTGAGGAGACTGGAGGGAAAAAGAAAGGCTGAAATAAAAAGAAAAGAAGTAAGTAAACTAAATACGGAGGTGAAAATAGAGAAGAAAGAGTGAAAAGGTCTGAACGAGAGGGAGAGAATAAAAGGAAATCTGTCAACCTCCAGCAGCAGGATGCTGCAGCTGTTCCCTCTCAGCAATGTTGAAATCGTTTTCCCATTCAGCTCAGCGTCTCTGCTGTATGACTGTAGTTTTGAGTAATGGCCACCACTGGGGATTCTGGGTGACGTAGTCGTCTTGGCCGAAGAGCCAATTTGGTGGGAGAAGGATTAGTAAATCCTGATTCTTGGGCCAAACCAGTTTAGAGAGTAAAGAGTGAAATTAAAAAGCTCAGCCAAGAGAGCGAGACTGGAGAATTAGCCACCTCCAGAGAGCGTGTGATGCACGGCAGGGGGCGTGAGAGGTTCAATTTATATATTTGGCTGACAAACATTTCCTGTATGTTCAAGGTCAGGTCAGATACTTAAAGATCTAAACTTGAAAACCATGTGTCTTGCATAATATCAAGCATTACGTTTTGATCTGTTAAGATAATATTACAACAGAACGTTAAGTAATTGATGATTTTCAACATGAAAGACTGTAATTGAGATCACTGGCGGATTGTTTATGTATTTTAATGTTGTCAGATCTATTCTACATATAGTCTGTACACTGGTGCTACTGCCATCACTGTTGGTCACCACTAGATGTCACTCTTTCTTTACCCTATCAGAGGCATATTAATCAGTGACACTTCATTCTTTCTCTACTGAAACGGTGGTCATGATTTACTTAAAGTTATTAACCCATTCCTCATTGTTTTATGGTCATTTTGGTGAGTCGGGGGTTAAAGAGTAACATTAATAGACGACAGAAATAGAAATAACAAATTACCTGGTTTAGTTGGGAGACTATGGTCATAATCTGAGCTGATTAGTTGTTAATCAGAAAAGCAATCGCCAATTATTCTCAATTATTTTTCTCTGGTTCCATGTAAATGTCTGTATGTATAAAAGCAAATGTAAAAATATGCTACTGACAAGGGCCCATTCTGCATAAGTATGTTTCCTCTGTGTACATGAATACAGGACTTCTAATTGTAATGAAATATATGTCTACACTGTGGTATTGCAGCTAAATACTTCTTCCACCACTACTGGAAAAGAAGTACTTTATAATGATCTAATAAAATAAAACCGTTCCTGCAGGTTAATGTTTTCACTGGTCAGGTGTAAGCAAGAGGCTACACTAAGAAGAGACAGCAAGTGTTCTCACTGTTTATTAAACCAGAACACGATTAATAACCACATACCCACGGGTGAGTGTTATTTGATTACATCTAGAAATAAATGTGTGTTCATCTTTCTCATAATGCACACAAAGGGCCCTGGGGGAGGGGGACTATTCATTGTGTATGGATGGAGGCAGCGATGTTGTGAAGCCACAGTGTTACAACGAATAAATGTGGTACCATATGGGAGACAGGCTGAGTGATTCCCTGTTTTTTCAGCAGGACATTTGTCAACTTTAGAAATGTCAACCAGTCAATACGCACACGCACACGCACACGCACACAGGAGAGGGTATAGAGAGCATGCTGAATTATATTTAAATGGAAAACAGACTAAAAGAAAAAAAAAAGGGGGTGTGGGTGGTTGGACAATGAGACAGAAAATGAGATGTGGTGGCTGGTGGTGTTGTTGTGGTGACGGAGAGAAGTCAGAGAAGAAGATGGAGGGGAGAGGAAAACAAGCAGAACATTATCCATCATTCTCAATCACGAAGCCTTATTGGCAGGCGGAATGACTGGAAATGACTCGTACAAACATAATCCATCTCCCCTAGCTTCTCTGGGTCTGTGGCTTATTGGCGTTTTTCTTGTACATCTGTGCTCACAGAGTACACAGGTTTACAGATACTCTCCTGAACGTGTCCCCAGAGGCTGTGTGTGAGAATGCAAATGAGAAATGGGAGAAAACATCAGGATGTTGTGTGGAGTATTCAACCTAAGCGAGTAGGCACGTTGAAGACAGAGACAAAGATGTCAACTTGGAAAGACTTTGAGAGCTTTTTGGTGATAAGGACAGTTGTTGGTGTCTACGTGCTGTAAAAAAAAACGCTGTGATTTCCAAAGTAGAATTTATACATTATGTTCTGTCTCCTTCACGCTCCACACAAACGCCACAACTCACCCGTTTGCTTTCCTGTTGCTGCGAACACGTCTGATCCGGACGACCTGTGTTCTGTATATATGACAGGCAAAGTCCAGATAATGTTAGGAACCAACTGTGCGGACATTATTCACACTTCATGTCTGAAAAGGGCTTTAGAAAGACTTGGCTATGGGATATATTAAAAGGAAAAGTCGGTAGATCACCAAAGTCAGTAGGACTCCTCTGGGGACCATGATTGTAACTGAATTAATACATTTTTATACCTCAAGTCACACAGCGGTAAACAGAAAGCAAATGCTAATGAATTTGTACAGGTGTGTGTGTGTGTGTGTGTGTGTGTGTGTGTGTGTGTGTTTTCTCACAGATCCGTGATTTTGAACTGCCACCGCTGCGAGTTTCATACTTTTCCTCCAAGCCTGAATATCAATGAGTCAATTAGCTACAGCCTATGATCCAGGCCTTAGTGTCCTGTTCTTATTAGAGCCAGTCCAACACACTGCAGCTGCACCCCTGTCACACCGATATGGAAATGAAGTGGCACCAACACACTTTTACAAACACACACACACACACACACACACACACAGATTCAAACCAAAAGTCATCAGATAAGAAATAGGAAAAATTGGCACAGGGGAGGAGGAGAGGCCTGGAGGCTTAATGATAATATCTTTTGTTCTTTAATGTTTTATCAGCCACATGACTGGAAAGCTGTTTCCAAGAATCTGTGCTCTCTGAACAAAGTAAGTCACAGACTCATCACGGGTGATAACCTTCTCAAAATGATTACTGGGACAAATGTGACTTTTGCATTTGTGTAAATGATGGTTCATTGCTACTAAATCTCTATAATATGTGAAACGGAAAAAATCTATTTAGAGTGATTTAATAAAAAAATTCCTAACTACAGATGGATGTATCTGTATCGGTAAGTGGGCATCAGTTGAAATCTGGTCTTATACTATACTGGGTTTTCAAGTGGAAATAGGTACTGACAAGGAACTGGATTGGGAAATCAAATCCTCTCAACACCCGTCCCTGCATCAAACTAACCGACGAGCCCAACACGTGAAAGCCAAGTGAAATATAGGTTTAGTATTGGGGACATTTGCAGGACTTATTTTTAACTTGTGACACATATCCAAGAAGCCATTTTTAATAAGTAAGCCACACAAATTATCTCAGGAGATGCAGCAAATGTATTATAAGTAACTGGGTAAAAGGAAAAAGGGAAAGAAAATTTAAAAAAAATGATTTTAACCAAAATTCTGTGAAGGATCTGTCATTATCTGTAGGGTTTTTATTTTGTGCTGCTGGGGTCATAGTTTTCCAACAATTATTAAAAAATACATCGACATGAAGTTTGATTTAGATTTTCATCAATAGCAACATAATAAAGGTTCAATACATATCAATATGATGGGGTAGCTGTGGCTGAGGGGGCAGAACGTTCATCCTCTAAACAGACGGTCGGTGGTTCGATCCCAGTCTTTCCCATCTGCATGCCAAAGTGTCCTTGAGCAAGATACTGAACCCCTAATTGCCCATCATAGAAAAAGTGCTGCCCATAGATGTACTGTATAAATGGGTGAATGGCAAAAACTGTACTGTAAAGCGCTTTGAGGGGTCATCATGACTAGAACATTGCTATACAAATAGAGAACATAGACAATCTATATAAATACAGACCAGATTATACATCGTGCAAGCACACTCTATAATTCATCTGATATACAAACACACATTGAGCAAAATATGCAATGTTTCAATTACTGTAAATCGCCTTATTCTAATGTGGTTTAATGAAATGCAAATAAATGAGCTGAAAATGACACAAAAATGCTTGTACCCATGTGTGACAGTGACACTGCTTAGTCATTCACTGAGCACAGTGATGCAGAAAACAGAGGAAAGTCAGAGCCAGACATCGGAAGCAGAGAGAGAGAACACCTGAAGAACACAACAGCAACCATAGGAGAGTAAAGTGGATGATGAGGGAGCATAAATACATTTTTATGTCACACTTCACTCAAACTTTATGTGGCATGAATACAGCAGGTCTGTTTTTCAGTGCGTGTCTCTGCTTCAGACTGGCAGAAAATTCAGTGACGCCAACAAACTGTCACATCTTCCACGTTCACCTAATAGCAGCCAATAAAGTCATTTTTGACAGGTTTTGTGAAAACACACTGGAACCGCTTCACAAAATCGCCCTTCTTCATACTTTTCAACTTGATTTGTCGAGTTGGCGCAGTGGGAAAAAGCACACGTTTAGAAATATTAAATGTTGGTGATGGCTGAATTCCTTTCAGCTGCTTCAGTGTCGGGGCCCTGGTGACGTGAACGCTGGATCACTGTCATGTCTTAGTGGGACACTTGAATAGAACAGAACCACCTGTACTTTCCCCTGTACAACAAAAGTCAAAATGTGCAGTGGAATAGTGACGTTAATGAGCTGTTCTGCTTTCCCTTTAATTCAACCGTTGACATTTTTATTATTCAAGTTTTAGTAGAAAATCGGGATATTTTTGACATTCACATTAAGATAATTAAAGACTTGTTAAATAACAGGGTCATATATATATTACGGGTTGTTAACGTCTGCTGTTTGACTGCAGAATAATGTCAACTATCACTACAAGCCAAATGGTGCATTGCTAACAACTGGCTGAGAGTCAGAGAGGCTATTTTCTGTGTCAGTGGTCTAATTGAAAATGCAGGGGGTGACACCTTCCCGTCTCCCCATAAAATAACACTTATGCACATGTCATTATAAGCTTCACATATGGTGATAAAATACAGAGGGTATGGCGGAGCGGAGCGGAGCGAGAGAAAGAAAGGAACGAAGGAAAATAGCTGGAGATTGATGAGGCCGATCGTTTTCCATTAGTGAGGCCCAGATCTCAACCCTAATGAGACAAATATTAACCACACACACACACACACACACACACACACACACACACACACACACACACACACACACACACACACACACACACACACACACACACACACACACACACACACACACACACACACACACACACACACACACACACACACACACACACACACACACACACACACACACACAACCACCACCAGTCCGCAGTGTAACCACCCTCAAATGACCAGCTAATGTTACATTAATACATTTCTGTTGACAGTTACTTCATGCTTGTTAAAAGAATATACAGTACCTGTGTGGCTGTGTGCACATAGCATGTGTACATATTCAGGACTGGCCTCAGGGAGCATGAAGCAGTTCCAGTAATGCATAATTGCAGAACATCGCACATAATGAGACAACTGATTACCCGGGGGTTATCACTTATGATGATGACGACCCTGGGGATTCAAAGGCTGAGTTGAGAACAAATGTCAGTGTCTGCTACTGATAATAGTATTTCATGAATTTGGTTTGAATGTAATGTGAAGTCGTTAAAAAGTACTAAATCATGATAATAATAATAATAATAATATTTAGAAAGCAGCTAAGACATGGTTACAGTAGATCTTCACTTAAACTCTGTACATGCCTACCTGGATATTGTTTCCTTTCTTAGACACATGCATCAGTGAAGTCTGTGAGTTGCACAGGTGCTTCTCCCTCCTCCTCTGTGTAACTGGAGCTCTGTGCACCCCCTTCATTTCATTACGTTGGATCAAATTTCCAGCATTTTTAGCATTCGGTCTTTCTGCAAGTAAAGCTGGCAATATTTTTATTAGCAGACACGAGAAAATCCTAAAACATTTGATATTTTCAGTCAGAAAGCAGCTCAACCCTGCGCTCAGGGGATGACCACGCTCTTGTTCTACTGTCAGTGTTGATCATTTTGTCGTACAGTCACAGTTCTGCAGCAAACTGGAGAAGAATTGTTTTATACAAAAAGGCGACTGTAGATGAGGGGATCTGGTGGTTTGTGCACAAACTGGACCCTAATAATGTAAAGTACTATATGTGTATGTGTGCTTGGATATATAAATTTTATGGGAAAATCTATCATTTGCTCCTTTTCAGGCTCTAATGCAAACAATCAAATATAACACCAGTGTGAATGTATACTTGCTGTTCTGATGCTTTAATATGTGGTGGGAAAATTCTTAAGAGCAAGGAAGCTCAAGTGAAACAAATTTGCTGTAGCAAATATGATAATCTGGCACTTGATTTCATTGAAACACTTTAGACCAGACTCACATCCAGCAAATTTATTGTATAAGCATTAGGGTCTGCAAATATTAATTTAAATTAATCATTTGGTCTTTAAAGTGTCATGTTTCATAAATGTCCATAGAAATTAGGTCTCATCAAAGCAGAAGGTCCGATTACAAAAAGATTTGTTTCATTATCAGGAGGAGACTAAGTGAACATTCAAATATTAGACTGAAACTAGTGAATTATTTCTTATAAGGTCACAAAAACAATCAATAAGTTATCAGATTTGTTGTCAATGAAGCTATAAATCGACATATTTCAGCTATATTCGATTCTTTTTTTGTTTTACTGGCTTCTCTTTTTAGACTTGATTCTTTTTTCTTATCTGCCCCCTGCTGCCTTTAAAACACAGGTCTTAGAGAAAATAGAAAATAATGGCAATTTCAGGACTTCACAGCAAGTCCACCTGCTTTTGTACAGAATGCCATCGAGGACATAGATGAGTTTGGAGCCACATTAGAACCACAGAATAATTGTAGATATATATTCTTACATTATATTTAGAAAATTTAAAGTGAAAAAAACCCCAGACAGACCTATAGTGCCTATATTCTAAACGGAGGGTTTAGTGTTATACTGGACAGTTATTGTCATTGATCAGTAATCTGCACATTTATTTTACTCATGAATTGTTTATGTAATGTCAAAAAAGTATTGGAAAATAAATCAAACTCAAAAACCATAAGTAATGAGTTAATGTTATACTATCACATGATGGAAACTATTAAAAGATAACTGTAAATTATCATAATACTTCTAGGCGAATGTTCTTTTAAATCGAGTTTTAATTGACCAGTTGCTGCAGCACTTAAACTCTCGACTTCAATATTTCCAATATCCAAACCTCTGCCCTTCACTCCCTCACTTAGCCGACTATGGCTTTTGGCAACTGAAGTAATTAGCTTTATAGAAAGTGCATGGACGATGGAGAATTTTCACAATATATATTCAATGAGTTACACATAATCAAAGCGGTCATGTGTATCTGCAGGTGTCTTGCTGTGCTCCCCTCTTTTCATCCTCCTCTCAGTCAGGTAGCGTTGGCCTGGTCCTGTGATGAGCGTCGGGAGGACAACACCTAAATGAAGTGTCCTTGAAGCCGACAGCCCTCTGCTTCCAAGGCTAGATTGTCTAATAAAAGCTGACACCGCTTCATCTGTGGCGACTTATTAGTTATTGCTTAAGGGAAAGAAAATGCAGTCAAAGCATAAATTAACATAAAACCGATGAAAACACCTGGCTCTGTGTCGTCTGCAGCCTCTGAAGGAAAGTTTTGAATGTTTCTGTAACTATTATTAAAATGTGGTTATTTAATACTGAGTCAATCAGCAAATAACCCAGCAGCTCTCAGATGGACAGTACACAGGGTTTACTTTACTGAATTCAATAAGGATCAGACATTAAAACACTCATTACTTAGAAGCTGGGTCCTGGCAGACAACCTCGCTGCCGCCTGAGCTGATTCACGGCCAGTGCTGCACATTTTTTTCCCCCCGATCCATACCTCTGCGTGGCCTCAGGGTCTCATTAAACAAATACAAAGTTAGTCATGAAGAGTGCTGGCAGTAATTGTGGCTATAAAGTACAATGTGTATGTGTTCTGGACAGTTCAGGAGCTGCACACCGAGTCCAGCTTTTCCCCATAGAGAGGATTTTGTAAACCACACCCGATGAGCCAAGGCTGCTCTGCTCGGGCTGTTTGCCTCTAGAAATTACCCCCCCCCCCCTTGACAAGTTTTAGACAAGTATTATCTTTTGTTCATTTTCTAGGATTTTCCTGGATGACACTTTAAGGGATAGTTGAACGTGAACGAGGCTCCAGAGGACGTCAGAGGACATTTAGGCTAAAAACATGGTGCAAATGATACTGTTTTGAGTTGAACATGAATGTTACGGACACTTGGAAGACGCCACAGGAGCAGTATGGAGGCATGGTTTTTTACGTTTGAAGGAGTCACCAGTTACTTCAATTGGATTGGATTTGGCTGTGACGCTGTTTACCCCTGAAACCCTAAATTGTTTTGTAGAGTCAAACACTTCACCATCAGCATAGGGGTGAGTAGATAATGAGTGAATATCAATTTTTTTCCATATTTGTCCATGTCTTGAGAGCTTAATACAATGGAAATGGAGCAGTACCACTGGAAATCATTGGGGGTCAGTGTTGCAAATATAGTTCAAGCCAGATGACCAAGACACAAGGAAGATATTTTAACAATGGCAGAACTTTTTGAGAAAAGACTTTGCGAGTTGCTTAGAAACCACAGGGCTCTGAATGATGTTACCTTGTCACAGTATATTATCATAACCTCCTCCGCCGTCGCCATGTTTGTTGTTGTCAGAAACTCTACTCTGCACTGCCCTCTGTAGGATTAATTGCTTAACAACCATGCCAACGTAAAGGACACGTGGAGGTATGTGGGCAGTGACATGGTTTGAAACGGACAAAGAGGATCTCATACGTAAAAGCAGCATAAATTGACCTTAAGGAAGTTTGAGTGTCTGCAGGATCCAACAGAGCAAACAGGTGAACATCAGCTCATCACTGGTTGTTGTTCACGCAGGGATTTACAGCGACTGAAGTCACTCTCACACACACACACACACACACACACACACACACACACACACACACACACACACACACACACACACACACACACACACACACACACACACACACACACACACACACACACACACACACACACACACACACACACACACACACACACACACACACACACACATTGAAAGTAAAACTCTCATTAGTAAACTTGTGTATTTGAAGGAGCATTAAAGGCACAATGACTCATTCATGTAAAAACAACCACACACTGGGGTGAGTGATGAGTCTTATTTTACAGTAACATTTGCCTGCAAAAATCAATGGGACATTTAAATGTCAGACGAAGAAGATTGAATGTCAGTAAAACTTAAATGTCAAGAAAGTCTACAGTTACAGACTTACTTGGCAGGTCGGTGATCAGAGATGCACACACACGCTTTTCAACATTTCCTTTCACATCTCTTTCTCTTCAGTTCTCTTGTTTGTTACTTTATGTGTAGAAACATTTTATTTAAATGTATTAATTGTCAATTAATTTATTAAATTATTCACTTTGAAATATTGAGGACCGAGGCTGAAATGTCAAATTGTAATCAGCATATTTTTCAACATCAACTCTTTTAGCCCCTAAATTATCAACTGGTCAAGTTCAAGATCAGTTACAAGATGTGTATATGTGCAAAATAACTTCCATCAATAGCATAATACCTAAGATCCAATATTTATCGATATTATGTGTGTAAATTGTAAGCAGGAGCAACAATCTGTCTTAAAACTTGATAGAAATAATAATGTGACATTTATCGTGACAATTATTGATATCCACTGATATTAACTTTCTATCCTGATAAAACTTTTGCCCATATCACCGAGCCCTGTGTAAAAAGTACAATCATGATACCAAATCAGTATGACACGAATAACATTTATCTCAGATAATCAAACACTGTTTGAAACACATTTCCAGCACCAGAAGTTAAACCAACAACTCATGTAAAAGCAAAGTCAGAGGGATTGTCATTCCTCGCACAGCCACAATATGAATGTTTGAGGGGAGACTATTCATAAATGTTTACCAGTCTCCCGTATTATTATATTTTTATTTGCCCCATGTTCGAGTGTGACCAGTCTGAACCCTTTTGCCTTTACACTTGATTGAGTAACACAACATTCCAAGAAGGCATCAAGATTTTAATGGTTGATACGTTCTCTCCACTCCACCTCTTTGATTTTGCAGGTATAATGAATACTGCAGCCTTAATGGGAGGTTAGGTGCTTTAGTCTCCTTCCCTCATTTCTTTACCTTTTTCTTCTCATCTTCTTGCCCTTTTCTCACAAGATTTTACAAGAATCAGCTTCATTTTCTTCTCAATAATTTCACCTTCCTCTTCCACTCTCCTCTCCTTTACCATCTTCTCCCACAACCTCTTGTTCCACATTTGTAATCCCCACATGTACTCATGCTCTCCTTCCACCTCGGCCAGCGTTTCTAGTCAGCCTTTTCCATCCCGTTCCATCCTGCTCCTCCACTCGTCTTCCTGTTGAGTGCTACTTAAGACTATAATCGGTCTTCCAGTGCTCACTGCTGATTGGGTCCACAGGGACAAGCAGCAGGAGACAGGTGGAGGGACAGGACAAAGGGGCAGCTGTGAGTGAAATTGTGTGTGTGTGTGTGTGTGTGTGTGTAGAGAGGAGCATCTGAACATAGGACAGAGATCCTCTGGCACTCTGTTAAGTGAAACCTCCTCTTATTATTTCTGCATGTTTCTGTCAAACACACATGTGGAGTAAGACAAAAATGCTCTCTCCCCCACCAATGACAGTGCACAGGTGCATGCATTATGTATGAATGTGGATGAGGGACTGGAGTAGACAGGTGAGGTGTGAGCCGGGCAGTGCAGTGTGACTGATTGGCTGTAGACTGCCGGTCCAAATCCCCTTTTAGACAGGTACAGGGCTTTGGATCCAATCCTGAGATATATCAGAGATGTGTGTGCTCACAGCTGCAGTTCACTCTTCATGACCATCTGCGCATAACAAATATATACGTCTGGCTGATGAATCTGTGTTTGTTCCTCTGCTGTTCCGAGCAAATTAAACACATTTGAATACCAAAACAAACTTTAAAACTCTAACATCAAAGCCAAAGTTGCGCCGCAGCTTGTGTGTGAATACAACAGATTACCAATTATAAATATACAACCGGGTTCTTCAGTAGAGCCTTAATAAAAAATAACTACAAAACCCAATCACACAACAAAGGCCAACAGTAAATACAATAATGGACAACACATCGCATGCAACCCGCACTGCCTCATAAATCATATCAAGTGGCATTTGCTCTAAAAACCACAGCATCCAGGGGTTGAAATAAGCTGGCGGTGGAGTAAATGTTTGCCCAATTAATGCCTAACCTCAACCTAACCACAATTCGCCCCTTCCCTCTAACCTCAACCGGGAGCTCAGAAATGATGTTCGGCCTCATTAGGACCAAGCTTGGGTCCCCATGAGGTCTACTGGTCCTGACAAGGTCACTGTTTATGCTGGTAAAGGTCCTATAGAGGTGACTGAAATGAACACACAGCTCTGAATGGGCATTTGTATCCAGGATATTTTGACTTCATGTCCGGACATTGGGAGGAATGGGATCATCGACCTCTGTGGTAGTAACCATCGGTGTTTGTCGAGGGACTCACCTGTTTACGTTGCTGCAAGCAGGAACTCAAGCTTCAGTTATAATGGGGATCATGTGATGCATTAAACCAGTAACAAGCAACCATTTGAACCTATGCATAGGTGTATTAATGTCATCCTCAATTTACATCACATTGATTTACCTTATCTTTATACAGTTCACAACCTGCTGGTGGAGACCTGCCTCAGGCCCTTGCACCCATGAAACTGCCAGTGTTCATGAGCGGATTTACAAGGAATAGAAACCACAAGCGACAGTGAACCTATGAAGAGAATCACGAGTCCATCTGTTCAACCTGCTCACTTCCTATTGAGTAAAGTGTCGATTTGAGCAGCTGGGATTCTCCAACAAACCACAAACTGTAAAGGTTTAATCTTCCCTCCATCTGCCACTACAGCCTTTTATTTCAGTTTCTTGTTTGTCGACACTGTGTGAAATTGTCATTGGCTTGTCATTCACTGTAAATTTAAAAGAAAACAAGGACTAAACGAAGACTTCAGGGGGAAAGACCGGATATCAACAAACAACTTGACAATTCAAAGTCATGGATTTAGTCTAATGCTGTGTCAGTTATTAGTGCTTCACTCGCTGGTGATCTGTTTTTGTGAGTTAGTGCATTAACCATAAGAAACCATGACCATCAGGACATTTGTCGCATTCTGTGTAAAGACCAGTAAGATACAAATGAAACAAAAATGGTGCTTCAATGAAATAAGGAGAAAACTCACATGGAAATACTGAAGGCAAAGTCCAACAACCAGGGAGAGCAGTCCAAACCAATAAACCCCAAAAGGGGATGTGCACGTAAATACTGGAAATACACTGGGGAGACTGTGTCCACGGGGACATGAGGACATTGTGGCAACAAAGGAAAGACAAAGCATGGTATATGTGGGGTTTCTTATAAGGAAACACAGGGACTGGACTAGTCAGGTGAGGCAAGTGACAAGGATGCAGGAACTGAAATGACAGGAAGAGAAGTGACAAGACCAAAATAAAACAGGAAACTCAAAAAGTCCCACAAAAGATCTGCAGGAGGTGGATCACGACGACATTAAAGCACCTTTACATGACTTTTCTCCAAACTTGAGATTTGCAAACTGTGATGTTATTTTCTCTCAGAAACAAAAAACCTTCTGGCTTGAGGGTTTCCGAGATCCTGGAACTTGACAGTAATGTATTAGATCAATGCAACAGGCTCTGCTATTGAACTTTATTGTAACTTTGCTGAAGATATTGATTTGATGTCTTCTGTACTCCGCCACCTGACTTCAGGAATGACAGCAACAATCAATAATTTTAATTATTTCCAGTAATCCAAAATAAATCAGTTTTTACAAGTAAACATGGACTTTTCGTTCAGCACTGATGGTCGGATGCTGTTGAGAAAAGTGAAGAGCTGCTCACATATACCATCGTGACCAAGATCAAGTAATATTTGCAGTAATTTCTACAGGAATCCTGGTATTTTAATGCAAACCTGAACTTTGTAATAACAGCCGAGGCCAAATTCAACGTTGCCACTTCATAACAGTAAACCATCTCTCCCCTGCGTGTATCACTGTGTGTTTTCGTATGCTTGGGAATCATTTTCTAAGGGACAGGTGAAGAAGGCGACAGCGTTCCCATGAAGCCGTGCAGCGGGAGCGTCTGTCAGCCCCTGGCACTCCATCAAAAGATGACAGGAACAGAAAAGAGAGAAAGACATGAAAGCGAGACGTGCGGATGTGGATGGAGCGGGGGTTTGTGTTAGGGGACATATGGCCTGTGCGAGGAGACAGATGTTTGTGTGCAGAGGGGCGAGGTGAGCGCTCCGCATATCCTGTTGCTTCTGCTATTGCAGTGCCCCCGTGGGAAGAACTAGACAGATGTGTGCAGAGGCTCCACTGGCATGCTGGGAGTCTCAAAGCTCATCCAACCCAATGATACTCTCTCTTCACCTCTACACCTATAAACAACATCCTCTCCACTTCATCTCCTCATCACGCCTCATTGTCACAGTTACAGTTGCTCATACTCATGCTCATGTATGTCTACTATCTCATCTGATTTGTTTCTGTCTGTAATTCAATTATTCCTCATTGAATTAGTTCAATTTGCAGTCATTTGTAGTAACGATGTGGGAATCACTGCTCAGGATAAGATGCTGCATTGTCCTAAATGAGAATAAGATACACAGTGACAGTGAAAATATATTATCATTTCAACACAACAGAATATACAACTGGTTCTCAGATAAACTACTTATATCAAACTTTATTGAAACCACTGTGTAATGTGGATCTGGATCAGGGGGTAGATCCAGGTTGTTGTTGTTTTCTCTTTCTTTACCATTGCGAGTGTTTTTCAACATTTTCACCAATTTCCGAGAGAATGATCAACAGAATTTGATGAGAGAAAAAAATCAAGCCATTTCATTTCTGTCTGTAATCGAGCCCTTTTATACTTCATCACCCTCTCTCCCTCCTCCCTGCAGAATGTGAACAGATGAGTGTGGTGTCAGGTCTCTGGTGGTCTCATGTGTTTGTCCTGTTTTTCACTCAGTCCCTCTCCCAGCCATCGAGATTGTTGCTAATACAGCTATAAATCACGCTGCATGTGTGTGTGTGTGTGTGTGTGTGTGTGTGTGTGTGTGTGTGTGTGTGTGTGTGTGTGTGTGTGTGTGTGTGTGTGTGTGTGTGTGTGTGTGTGTGTGTGTGTGTGTGTGTGTGTGTCTGTGTGTGTGTGACATGATTAAGCAGCAGAGTGTGAAGCAGCGGTGATACATGTGGTAAAGGTGAGACGGAAACAGTGGCTGAACATTCAGCTTTTTCAACATCTCAGAAAACATCAGGATGTAATTGGCTACTGCTGCACCAACACATAAACACATGCACCTTATACACAAAAATAGTTATTTCCTGTTTTTTTTGTATATTTCTACTCACACAGGTACTTTTTATTTTCAGTTTCCATAGAGAGGAGCGTTAATGTCAGGTTGATTTTGGCAAAAGTGTTTGGTAATGGAATGTAATGCAATGTAAAATAAATATAGGGTAAAACTAAACATGAAACTGTCCGGGTTCTAAGAGACCTTTAGACATTATATTTACATTAATCATTCATCATCAGTCACACTTTTAAAAGACTAATAAGCCACACGAACATGACAATACAAGCTTATGTTTTAAACATATTTACAGAGTTAAAGAAATCTCTGTGTGTGAGATTATTTGCTATAATGTATTAGGCTGTGACAGCTTCTGTTTATCATGGGCACCCTGGAAGTAAAGCACTGCTTTGCTGTGTTTTATTATTATATTGTTTACACTCTTATGACAGGGCCTGCTGTGTTGTTGCATTCAGTTAATCATACAGAAAATCTATCGTCTGTCTGGAGTGTGATCTGTGTTGTCGGCAAACTGGATGTAAATGAAAACCTGGCGCCAGTCAGTTTTACCGACTGGACACTGAACAGAGATTAGATGTTTAGTCTGATGCAGGTCACATTCCTTGACCTTGCATGTGATGTAATCCGCTCCTGGTGCTGCTCGTGTTACTATGAACAGGAGCAGCAGGTCAAGATCACAGACTTGTTTTTAGTCTTGAACAGAAAATAGCTGATCACAATCAAACACAGACAATGGACACTTGTTTTGTAAGTGCTAACACAGTATTTTCACCTAGTAAAGACACAGAGCAACATTTGCATTCATTTGTATTTGTATTATGGTCAACCAAATAAAGTGCAATTTTTCAAAATCCTTTTAACCTTGTTTTGGTCTCCACCAACTCCTGTGGGTTTGATCCAATGTTGATATAGAAATAGTGATTGGTGCAGCTTTAAATCTGATTTCAAAAATCAAATGGACTTGAGAATGGCACCATACAAATGTTTGCATTTGTTGTCACTAGTATTTGTTTATAACCCTCGTGTTCATACTTACCAATCAGACAGATGGAGGACAGGTTACGATGCTTTGTTGACTCCTATACAACATTGTTGAAGTCTTTATATTTGATGATCATTTATTAAGCTTTGAAACCAGCTCTTGCGCTGGTGGGATACCAGAAGCGCCTGAGGGTCAAGAGCTCGACAGAGTTAAGTGGCCTCAGTGTTTTGATGCTAAGCTGTGAATTAATGGGCCGTGTGCTCGCACCACATAACACAAAGAAGGGGGGGGGGGGGGGGGGGGTGATATGATGAATTGCAGCTCGCCATGTAGGGATCTCCCACCGCTGAGTCTGTACATGTCACTGGAGAGTAAAAAATACAAACACACATGTAAATACATAAATATACACGGTGGCAGCCGCACTGCAATTTATTACCTCTATTTATATCTGTTACAGCTGTAACACCGGAGAGGAGGAGTGAAGAGAGTTAGAGGAGGAAGAGTGGGGATTGGCAAATGCAGGGAAATGGGGCAAGAGCTAGAGATAGAGAGGGATGTAAAGAACAACAGGGGGGATAAGAGGTAGAGGAGAGAGGGATGAGGGGGGAGAGGGAGGAGTGAGCAGGTGTTTCGGTACAAATAAAACAGAATATACAAAGAGCAGAAATAGACTAAAGAGGAGTAAGACGGAGAGAGACAGAACAGAGATGTCCGTAGGATTCTGGGACAGCTGAGATCCTGCGGAGCAAGATGACATCCTCTGTTGCCATGACAACTGCCTCCACGTGAGCCATCACTCGGTCCCATGCTCGCTCGCCCACACAGAGGGGAGGCACAAACACATGCACACACACATGCAATCACATACATGCACAACACAGACTCAAAGACACAACTCTTGAACATGCCCTTAAACTCCCACGCTGCCTGGCAACTTACTATCATCTGCCCACCTCCCTCCCCTCCATCCTCCCCCTCTCTAACCACCCGTCCATCTATCTGTCTGTCCATGCAGCCCACCTCCCTTCACATCAACATCCGTGCTTCCTTGTCCTCTGCCAGCATTACCACACGTCCACAGACTGATTTCCGTTAGTTAAGATTCTTTTTTTGGGTTATCGAAGATGTAGGCACACTTTTATAAGTGCAGCATTCTAACGCGCCTTATGTTATTACGCATTTGTGTCATGTAACATTTTGACATGCAGATGTACATATATTTACAGAAGATTGTTGTTTTTGTTTTACAGAAATGCATCTTTTTATCTCCACTTGTTAACATGCTTTCCTGAGGATGCCCTTGTGTTTGTGAAGCTACAGTATGTGGGATCAAAGATCGCGATGAGAGAAGGGGGTGTGTTTATTGGTATGCGGTGTGTGTGCAATGCTACACATTAGCTGCTAGATAGCGCTGTAAGGCACCACACCACAGAGGACCACAGCTGTTGAACTGCACAGACACACACACAGGTGCTCCAGACTACAAATTCATGAACGTGAGGAACACACAGACACACACACACAAATAGAGACACACAAAACAATGTGTTGGGCTTTTAGTAATGGCAAGGACTGAATACACTCAGCACAAGGTCACATCAACATGTACATTCTGTGCACATGCTGCTCGGTGCACATCCACCAGAGGAGAGACAGTTGGCACAAAGGAGAAGGGCATTGCTGACCAATTTTCCACAGCGCCTTTTTCCTGCCAAGGCAAAGAGAGGCAGCAAACATTCTGTCCCCACACACATACACACAGACACACACACATGCTGTGGCCTTGACCAAAACATCCATCCCAGGGACGAATACACAGCACCGGCAATTTACTTCCTAAGCAGAGAGACACTTGTTTTAAAGTGGAAACCATTAAATCTACACCACCATAAATCATACTGACGTTACCTGTCTCAGCTGTGAAAATATCTGGACACATTGTATGATAATGAGACACAAAACCAGTCCTATTGTTTCTACAGAGGACAGTGTGGCATCATCCAGCCAGCACACACACACACACACACACACACACACACACACACACACACACACACACACACACACACACACACACACACTGTGCAGGAAAAACAGTCATTATCAGCAGCATATGGTACAGTGCATGTAATGCTGGAAACCCAGAGCCCCATTGTTAACCTTCTGAACCAGTGGGTCACGACCGCTGTCCAGGGTGCTGATCTGGGACTGTCAGGGAAGCAGAGCCATCCATGTTGTCATCAATATACTGACAGTGGCCAAGGTAACAAATCCTGTTGAATCAAACTGACACAAACTGACACAGAACCTGTGCAATACAGGAAAATATCCCCCATGTTAGATATGAAGACATGACATTCTTATTCATGCATATTGCCTCCTGTGTGCACTGTTTAATTTCAATGTTATACAAAACAGTCTGACAACGTTCTGGTGTTTTGTATATCTGAGATTAATGCAAAATACTTCTACCTCACAACAATCTTCACGTACTGTCACTCCACTAGATACATGTTTGGATGAGAAAAAGATTACCTTGAATGCTCAAACATTTATTATTCAAATATTATTTTTCTCCATGCTGGAGGGCTGGGCCTCTCCCAGCATGCACTGGGCGAAAGGCAACAAAACATCCTGAAAAGGTCAAGCATGTACAGGATAACGCCGAGCTCCGCGTGGGGAGCAGGGAGTCCCCATGTCTACCACACTAACCAGAGTGAGTTACAGTTTTTTTTTAAATCTGTCAAAGAGGTTGGGTTTTTACCCCTGTCTGTTTGTTTGTTGTTTGATTTGTATGTGTGTTTGTTTCTATGCAGGGTTACACAAAAATGAATGAAAAGAATTTCCACGGAACTTGAAAATCCAGGATCGTTTTTTTTTCATTTTCTTAAAAATTGTCACACTTTCCCAGGAAATAATTCAAGGATTTGGATTTTAAAAATCTGACAAATTTAGGGAAATGATAACCAAGAGTGTGTGAACATTGCTGCAGCTTGATTATTATTATTATTATTATACTAGAATTGCCAAGGTTTCAAACCATGTTGTGATCCAGTTGCATACAAAAGCTCCATGTGATGGTGCGGTGATGAAGCTGAAAGCATTTCTTTCCTTCTCTATTTCTCTAAAGAAAACTAATAGCAGCTTGTTTACCGAATGGTGAAAATCCTGTCTGATATTTAAATTGGTAGGAAATAAAGTCAAACTCTAATATGGACCAAAACCATTCACCAACATTCTACTGAGCTTTACAGGCTCGTCTCAGTCTTTTCTTGTAATAATAGATGACTGCATTCATATCCTCTCTCTATCATTGTTTACTGTTAAAACAAGAGGAGGCAGTTCTCGTAGGCTTGTAAAGGTTTGAAGATCTAAGAGCTGTTTTTTTCTTTCAGAGGTTCAGAAAAAAACATTTGTTTCCATTTGACTTTAGGGTGTTTCTTTTCTCTGCCAGTGTGAATCAAATTAAACTAAGACGATACACCGCTTGTCTTTCTTCCTCAGCAAGATCCTGATCTGAAGCTCAAAACCTTGCGAAAACAAGACATGAGGACATTTCAGCTAAATCCTCATTCCAATCCAACTCTAACTCAGCCTAAATTCATCACATGTAAACGGAGGACGTGGCTTCTCTTAGAGGAGAACGAGCAGGTGTGGTCGTCCTCACGTGTCTCTACCTTCATTCAGCAAAAGACAAAAGACATATCGTCCTGTTCTTTGGCGCATTTGTCACAGGTTCAGTGTGGGAGCAGGTAGAGACTGTGTCCCTCTTTAGTTCCCCCAGCATGAGCTCATCTTGTGATCTAGACAAAAAGGAGGAGCAGGGGGGCTTTTTGACGGGAATACGACGGGTTTAACAGACAGGTAAGCCTGTTGCATGACTGCAGGAATAGAACTGCATTTCTACCACCGTTTTCAGCCTGTGTGCTTCCCACCCTCCTTAAATACTTGATTCATTTCAATGTTTCAGTCTAATTTCAGCATCACCACTGTAAAATGAAGTGGGGCTAATTGCTACACAGATTACTATTCTCCAAGGCAGGGGTGGGGAACCTCCGGCCTCCATGAGACAATGTGATCCAGTCTAAACATCTCATCAGCAACTGAGATACACAAAAGCATTCTCGTAACAGCAATCATTTTTTCTGCAATAAATGGAAATTGAATAATAGACAAGCGTGTCCTTCAAGGTGGATGACGTGTCACCACATCATCATGGTGACTGTCAGGAAAAGGAGATTAGAGGCAGTTTGTTGCACTTTCCAGGAGGGATACACAAAGAATCATGTTTTTGTTCATTCATGTTGAGCACCATTAAAGCTGGAAACATGAAGCTCAACTGGACGAGTCGGAAGAACAAATGCCCTTGGGCAAGGTTAACATTCACTTTCTGACAGTGTTATGCCAACGCGTTTATTTGTGCACAAGTTAAAAGCTAAAAAGATGAAAACTCATTCAGAAGAAGAACTCTCTGCCCTCTGAAAGTCAAAGATTCACTTCATTAGTCAGACTGAAGTTCTTCAAGTCAAGCATTAGTTTGTTTATTTTTTATGTCACCAGTGTGATGCTTTGACATCTGAATGTGCCGGGAGTGTGGGAAGATGTTCCAGGACATGCTGAATAATGGTAAATGGTCTGTATTTATATAGCTCTTTTCTAGTCTTGATGACCACTCAAAGCACTTTACAGTACAGTTTTGACATTCACCAATTCACACACACAGTGCATCTATGGGCAGCACTTTTTCTACAAGGGGCCATTCGGGGTCCAGCATCTTGCCCAAGGACACTTCGGCATGCAGACGGAGAAGGCCGGGATAGAACCGCTGACCTTCTGGTTGGAGGACGACCGATCTACCACTCAGCCACATAATGTGGAACTACCAAGTGTACTTGACAACCTCTCACTGCTTGAATTCAATAAATTCTATATAAGTCCTGAGGCAGATTTTACCATTTTGTTTGGCCAAATCTTTTCAAATGATATTCAGTTCGATCATGTTGGCTGCACTACATGATTTTTTTTTTACGCTGCACATGCCTGTAATCTGGGAAAACATTTAGATTTGATCAGGTTTGGACACAAAAAACATTAAGTCTGCCGGGTTCGGCTCGAGTTCGGCTAATTTTCAGGAGAGGAGGAGAAATACATGCAGAGAAATTGTGGCTTGAGCATTACTCAATACAATCGCTGTTTGGGACAAACTCCTGCAGCTCTTTTTCAAAACTGACATGGAAAAACTCAGTTCTGCTTTAGACTGAATGAGCCAAACCTGGAAAACCAGCTGCAAGAATGAAAATTTGATGTGAAAAATGTTCCCCTCCACTGTTTAAAGGGAATCCACACACAGATGCACTCATGGACAAAAACTCACATTTATCGATCAAACATGGAGGTGTACTCACTACTTTCATTCATCCACAGTCTCCCCTGGGCCCTGCCTTCGATTCTCTTGTACTTTGTGTGTTTAATTCACTGCCAGAGTGCGCCTGCCACAGCCTTCACTTCCAACTCCTCTCTCAATATATAGCAGCGCTACATCTGAGCTCAGTGCCTGTGTTTGCTCCGTGGCTGTTTTATTGCCTCTCCAATAAAATGTTATATTTTATACTCATGTATCACCGCTGAAAGATATGTATTTTTTTTCTCTTTAGGGCAGTTTTTCACTTTTTAACACATGCAGCTGAATTTCCAGGAGACGCCTGTGTGCTATAGGACCTCCAGGGGATCATAGAGAATCACAAATGTGTTTCTTCTTGTTCCTCTAAGTTTGAAGAAATTGTTTCCAGGTGAAGGTATTTGCAAACACAATTTAGAGCGAAGAGTTACCGTAATCGCACTGACGGGTAAGCTATGTGCACATATCCTACATTAGTGGTTGTGTGTGTGTGTGTGTGTGTGAGAGACTTTAAGTCATCTTGGAATCACGTGCAGATTATATTCTCCTTATCCTATATGACTGAGAAGTCTTGTGATTATAGTCTCTTGCCACGGTTCCTCTCTCTCTTTCTCTTTTTACCTCTCTCTCTCTCTCTCTCTCTCTCTCTCTCTCTCTCTCTCTCTCTCCTTTCTTTTCTCTCCCTGTTGCATAGGAAAGGAAATCAAGGAGAACTACAAGGATAGGGCCTGTAAGTAAAGAGAAATTAAACTATTGCTCTCTCTCTGCAGCTTGTTGCCTTAGAGACCAGCAGAGAGCGAGAGATAAATCTGTGAAATCCTCTGATCATCCATGTGTGTGTGTGTGTGTGTGTGTGTGTGTGTGAGAGGAGGGTGCCTGTGTGGGTGTACAGTGGGAAAACGGGTCTGCTCCCGACATACACACACACACGCACACACATAACCTCTCCACTCCCCTTGCCCCGTGTTTTCTCTCTGAAATTGCTGCGTTGATGCTGAAAATGAGATCCAATTATTACTAATTACAGAGTAACATCATCTTTCTCCAGTGCGTGCCCTTCCTCTATAAACCGATATCCATCAGAGTCTCTTCTGAGCTATAGATTGTGTCTTTGTGTCTCAGGGCCGGAAAAACCACAGTGTTAAACAAGGCACAAAATTATATCTTTACAGGGCGATAATTAGGCCGAGTGCCTGTCTGAGGCGGGAGAAAAGAAGAGGAGGGGTGAACACAAACTACTGACAAATGTTGATTAACAGGACAGTAATGTTTTGTTCCAGACAATAAAGAAATTATAAATTGAATAACACCTTAATCAAATTTGGAGAATGGGTTTTAGAAGCTAACATCCACCTTATTTGACCCTGATCCAAGGATCTTCTTTGTGATTGTGTTGATTCTACCACAGACATTGGAGTTGGTCATTATTTGGGTTGAGTGTTGATAAGTTAATTAGTGGATATTAAAGTTGTTCAAGCTGAAATCCCGCTTTTTTCCTTTTCTAAGGTCAAGAGTAGAATTAGTCTCAAAGAAATGATCATCAGTGTCTGTAAGTCCTAGTTGTGTGTTTTCAGGTACAATGAAAGCCTATCTCGGCTCCACAGAAGAATGTAGGAATGAAGGTTAAGATGACATAGTCTTGTGTGTGTGTGCTGCGTGATTGCAGTCACATGGCAGGTCAGTAGCAGGTCACTAGGGGGGGGGGGGGGGAACCTCAACGAACACGAGCTGTGAAACTGGAATCTGGACTTTTTCCTCACTAAAATTGGATTTTCAGCATCGGAGCAGAGCGGAAAAAAAACAACAGTAGCTTTGAGTTTAGTGCAAAACTTCAATTTCATTTTGTTTTGTCTTTCTTTATGAACAACAACAAAGTCGTTGTTCATTTAGCCAGGACAGTAAAAAGAGGGACTTAAACTAAGAGACTACTGGTCAGGACTGTCCTGTAATAAACAAGAACAACAACTGACCCATTAGGTCGTCTGTACAAACAGCTTACTATGGCCCATAGTGGTTTTATTGTTAGACAACCTCGAGTGGCTGTAGTTATTATGATGGGTGCGTAAAAAGAAGTCAGGTGACGCACTCCATGGATGGATGGAGGGAGGAAGAGGTGGATGGAAGGAGGGAGGTAGGGAGGGATGAATGGATGAATGGATGAAGGGATGAATGGATGAATGGATGAATGAATGGATGGAAGGAAGGAGGGAGGGAGGGAGGGAGGGATGAATGGATGGAAGGAGGGAGGGAGGTAGAGAGGGATGGACGCATGGATGGATGGATGGAAGGAGGAAGGGAGGTACGTAAGGACGGATGGATGGATAAATGGATGGAAGGAGGGAGGTAGAGAGGGATGGATGGATGGATGGATGGATGGATGGATGGATGGATGGATGGATGGATAGATGGATGGAGGTATGGATGGATGGATGAATGAATGGGAGGAGGGAGGGAGGTAGAGAGGGATGGATGGATGGATGGATGATGAGTGAATTTTCATTTTTCGGTAAACTATCTCTTTAAACACCACTTGAGGTTTTATCAGTCAGAGTAATTGAAAGTAAATCACATGCAAACTGTCAGTCAGTAAAGCTGTGGTTTATTCATATGAACATGTTGAAAACTGGATACATCATTGGTTCTATAACCTGTCTCATTATAATGTATAGAATATGTACTTGTTTGTATATATATATATATATCTGCATTCATGCCATAATTACAAATATGACATGTATTGAACAAAGAAATAGAAATTTGATATAAAACAATTTAACTAAAATTGATAAAAACAGTTTGTCATACAAGTGGTTACCATGGTAATTAGTTGGATTCTACCTCCGTGATGAAAGTCATCATACATATACCTTTATAAGTGCATATATAAATTAAATAATTAGTGAATATATCTGTTGGAGACATTAAATAAAACGTGCAGCATCAGATAAGGCACTTTAATTACATCAGTATAATCTGCTGTACATTACATTACTGAAGACACCAGTACATTACAAAAAACAGGACTGGCCCCAGAGGACAGAGCCATAAAAATGACCATGTAAAATAAATCGTAGCAATGTGATGCAATGAAGAAACAATGTGATAGAACTGTGGTGATATCAGGACCGAGGCTGAACTGCTTGAGATTAATCTGAGGAATGAACGTTTGTGTCAGAATGACTTGAAACACCCCGACAGAGAAGAGTGGAGAAGGAGGGAGGAAAAAAGGAGGAGACTACCATGGTTTATAAATGGAGATTAACACCATGCAAATCACAGATGTACTGTGATTTCCGAAATCTTTCCGCGCATGTGTTACGTTACATGTGTCTCCATGGTAACCGAAGTGGCAGTGTCAAGGATTGAAGTTGCCCAGAGCGTGACCTTGTCTTTTCACAAGCGCACACAGCTGCATCCATCTCCTTTTCTGTCTCTCTCTCTGACTCAATCCATCCAATTCTTAGACCAGCTGCCTCTTTGTCAACCAACACTACACACACACACACACACACACACACACACACACACACACACACACACACACACACACACACACACACACACACACACACTCACTCACTCACACACACACACACTGGGCAACCAGAGAGGAGACAAGTTGGCACCCATACCTTCCTCCTTCCTCACAAAAAGCCAAAGCAGTTCCTCCTCTGCCTCTTGCTCACAGACAAACTCGACTTAGTGTGTAAATGAGATACAAAAGGACATCCAGTTGTCAGGAGCTGTTACTGGGATCTGAAGCAGGACGAGCATGTCCCACCTTTATCCTTCTCTAACTGCGGGGTGATGGTGTCGGGGACTTCTGATTGGAGCAGGTCTTTCTCGCTGGCGATGATGTGTTTCACCAGGCAGTTCGCTGCTTCGTCGATGTTGATGTTTTCCTGGAGAGAGGAGTTGGGAAAAGGAGCGGGTAGAAAAAGACCGAGGGAAGAATTGATTAATGCAAACATTTTTATGGAGACATGTGCGGCAGGAAAAGGCCTTAAGGAGCAGGGAAGTGAATCAAATGGATCATTACGAGGCTGAGTGGATGGATGAAGCACCAGCAAGCAGCAATGATGTGAAGACGAACTGAAAATTGAGTTTTGCACGAGTTTCCTCACAGTAGCTGTCAGCGGTCTCTGCAGACAAATTATAACTTTACTCTAAATTCTGAAGAAAAGGAGAGAACAAAATGTGCTGTGATCAAAACAAAGACGTCGAAACGGAATTAGAGCCTAAATACAAAACAACAACCAAATTCAACCTTCAGTAGATCATGTACAGCATCAAAACCACTTAGATTACATTGTAGTGGTTTTTGCTAACATAAAAAGAATGAACCTGTTGATTCCTCTTTCCGAGCAGGGGAAACTATCAAATAAAGAATGACTTCCACATGTTGTATTTGTACCAGAGCAAAGAGCTACACAAAGGCAAGAGGGAGCTCTGCGAAGAGGCAGAGAAGGCCAGGCCAAAGGTTTGGGGAGCCAGCAGCTACTGTGAAAGGTTAGCAGCGGGGGGTGTCAGGGAGACGTCCATGTTCACTGCTCCGCCACCAGGAGATGTTCCGGGATAAAGGGCGAAGCATCTCTTGACCCGGTGGTCCCTGGCCGTTGACCCGGTGGTCAATACTTTCCAATTATGTGCCTCTAAATATAATATAAATAATTCCAAAGCAAATCAACAAAAGGAAAAGTGCATCTTCTGAGTGGTTGGTTTTGAATAAAAGCTGCGACAACAAACTACATTTACTGATTTGAATAAACAGAACTGAAAACAGAATTATTATGTTGGACTAAGTAAGACAGAAATAAAAGCTTGAAGTGCTGCTCATTCTTTTCTGTTCCTTTCACGCTGCAAATTAGGAACAACTATACATAATGTTTTCGCAGCACTGCACTTAATTTCCCTGTGAATATACATTTTTCCTGATGTTGTTTTTATGATGCCGTTACGAAAAGTTATTCTGAAGAAGCTTTGGCTTAATTGGATACAGACAGGAAGTATGGGGGCAGGCAAGTGAGAGAAGACAAAATACAATGGTCTGGAACAACTGTGTTTGTGTGTGTGTGTGTGTGTGTGTGTGTGTGTGTGTGTGTGTGTGTGTGTGTGTGTGTGTGTGTGTGTGTGTGTGTGTGTGTGTGTGTGTGAAACAAACTGAACTGAAAACTTTATGAAATTATTGCAGCCTATTATTATTATCTTCTCTGGCCATCAACTTCTCTCTCCCTTTCTCTCTCTCTCTCTCTCTCTCTCTCTCTCTCTCTCTCTCTCTCTCTCTCTCTCTCTCTCACATACACACACACACACGCACACACAGTTTTGTAACATGTGAAGTCCACTGCGGGAGCAGTAGAGCTCAAACAGTGCTCAGTGGGATGTGACATGGTGGCGTCTGCAGAGCCCTGAACCTCTCACACATACAAACCATCTGTGTGTGTCGTGATCTGTCATCCTTACCGCACAGATCTGGAGACAAAGATTGTGCTACACCAAAATAAAACAACAACAAATCTGCTCCTCCTCTACAGTCAGCCCGCTTCACTTCTCTGCACACGGAGCACATCTAGATAAAAGTTGGAAATGACTCATCTGGCATTCATGTGGCTTATCGGTACATATGACATTTACGGCATCAAATTGATTCATCATTACAGTTTCAAATAGGCCGAAGCTGTTGGAAGATGGCAGCACACTTCCAAATGGGATGTTTTTATAAAGCAAAGATAAATCTCAGAGCAGACAGCTCTGGACATTCACCCTGAACACCAGGTCACTGGAGCAGCAAGATTTTGTTCACACAGCAGCTCCAGCTGTGTGACATTCTATGATTTGTCCAACGTCAGATGACTGGTTGTGTGTGGGTGTGTGTGTGTGTGTGTGTCTCAATCAATTTACTGGTTTTCTGCCTCAATTTCATCGGATTGAATCATCAATTTATCATGGCATCCCTATCGTTCTTTCACAACAGAAAATTATTTTCATCACCTGATTGTTGGTTTGTATCTTTGGTATTTAGAAGGACATCCCAAACTGTTTATTTTCTGTTTGTCTCAATTCATTAACATTAAGAAAATCACAAAAAATGTGGTGTAAAAGAGCTAAACAAAGTGTATACAAAAATGACATGTTATATACTGCACCATAATTAATAAACTTCATTTATATAGCACTTTAGCACAAGTTTACAGGGGTTCACAAATAGAAATTCAGCGTGTTTCATTTGTAGCTAAATCTGAGTGCCTTTTTGTGCTGTTTATAAATGTATCATAGGTTTGTATACGTGTGTGCTTGTGTGTCTATGTGCACGTCTTAGTCGTTTTTTTCTTTTCTTCTCATCCAACTGTGAGATTCCTGCTCAGCATTAGCTGCTATAATCAGGGCCTGTGCTGGTGTGTCAGTGTGTTAGTGTGTAGGTGGGTGAATCCTCAGCTCATTTCACAGCCACAAGTCACTCACTGCTTTTCTGACTGTCACTGAGTCCTGCATTATACTGCAACTTCAGTTCCTTTAGGCTTTGTGAAAGGTTTATTATTTGTTATTTTAATTTTGTTCAAGGTATTTATCTGCTCTATTTGCTGCTCTACATTTCTTTACTAAATACTTAATACTATTTACTTAGGAATGAGGATGTCTTTAGAAATTGGTTTTCATATTTATCCACATTCAGAGCCACCCATATATATATATATAGATATATATTCTACTTTTCTGGTTAGATTTTTATTTTAAAATGTAAATGTAGATAGTATATAATCATACTTAATCGGTATATCTGTTAATTCATCAGTCACATCAGTTCTTTTATCTAACCTGCACAAAACAAGTTGGTTACTTAAACCTAAATTCCTTTGTATTCATAGCGAATTGATCAGTTGCTCTTGGCTCCAACTCTGTAATTATGGACAGACATTAAAGAGGCAACAATCCTGTCATCTAACTCTAAGCATGACAATGATAAAAGCACATTTCCAAAAGAAAAATGTCAAACTACTCCTTTAGGATCTGTGCCAGTCAATAGAAAACCGTGGACTGATACATTCCCAGCTGCCCCAGTTCAATGACACGGGAGGAATGTCTTCTGTGGAAAATCAGCACAGCTCAATGATTGAGGCTTTATTCATACACTAAGACTAAATGGACTCGTTCCACTCAGCATTTTTAAAGGATTTCTTCACCTCCTGAATGTGCCTCTGTCTGTGGTGGCATCTCCACGGGGCGATCAGGTGCTCCGTCTGACACAGTGGAGCTGGTCAGGAGTCAGCTGCTCCTAAAGGACATTTACACAACGAGGGCACGCCCGCTGACATGGGGGCTTAAACCTCAGAGCTCCTGTTGAAGGCCGGTCATTGTATTCACAGCGACTTCTTGTGTGTGTGTATGTGTGTGTGTGTGTGTGTGTGTGTGTGTGTGTGTGTGTGTGTGTGTGTGTGTGTGTGTGTGTGTGTGTGTGTGTGTGTGTGTGTGTGTGTGTGTGTCCCATCGTTCTCACCTTGGCAGATGTCTCGTACCATCCCACAAAGCCGTTCTCCTGGCAGAACTGCTCCATCTTTATTCCGTTATTCATGAGCACGTCCCGGCCCTGGTCACATTTATTAGCCAAAAGCACAGTGGCTACATTCTTCCCATTGGCAAGTGTCAGTTTGGAATCCAAGTCCTCCTTCCATTTAGCCACGGCCTCGAAGGAGGCGGGCCTGGTGACGTCGAACACAATGAAGGCGCCCATGGCCTCACGGTAGTACACACGAGTCATGTTGCCAAACCTCTCCTGACCTGGAAGACACACACAAACGTACACATGCACACACAAAAATGGTATTAAATGCATAGCTTCATTGATGCATGTTCCATTTAGTTCCGTGCACATAGATCACCTGCATGATGCCACTCAGGAAGATAAAAGAAATGCAGTGTCATTTCAGCAATCAGACACAAACTCTTACACAAGTCATTCAATTGACTTAGTTTATCACACTCCTGTCTGATATGTGCCATCGTGGACACATTATTTACATATCTCACCTCCTCTATAACCTCCACACTCTCATTCATGTTTTTACAGTTAAAAGAACTGTAGTAAGACACAAGATGCAGAGGGAGATAGAGGCAGGATTTGATGAGGTGAGAGGTATCTGTAGTGTGTGTGTGTGTGTGTGTGTGTGTGTGTGTGTGTGTGTGCGTGCGTGCGTGCGTGCGTGCGTGCGTGCGTGTGTGTGTGCGTGCGTGTGTGTGCGTGTCTGTGAAGTTCTTCTCTGTAAAAATTCCTCAGGGTAAAATTAATTCGATAAGCTCTGTTGGAATGTTGTATCCACACGGATTTTACCATCATAACTCCACCATCAGTAGCAGCTGCATAGTTGCAGAATAAAAAGACATTTTCTAAGGCGTTCCTCCCAAATGCAGTTTGCATCGTACTAAATGGAGTTTATATAAATCTACATGTAACTGTGCTCATTTTCTGTTCACCTGCTCTTCAGCACATATGGACGAGAGCACAGGGTCGGCTGCTGAACACCTGGGAGGATGTGTGTCTTGTTCAAGGACTTACAGCATCATGGGCAGAACCTGTATTATATTACAACACATATCACTATAGTATCATCATACACCAAGTGAAAAAACTCTCCCTGCCTTTCTGTATAAGTTATTTTGTTGATAAGTTCATTTTCACATGCATTATTCGAGGATGTTTTACGGCCTGTGTTTAAAATATTTTTCTATATCATTACAAATATACCATGAGGAAGCCACATAGGCAGTGGTTGGTACTGTCGCCTCACAGCAGGTTTCCATGTTCTCTCCATGTCTGGTGGGTTTTCTCTGGGTGCTCCGGCTTCCTCCAGCAGGCCAAAGACATGCAGATTGGAGTTGGGTTAATTGACCTTAGGTGTGAATGTGAGAGTGAATATTTGTTGGTCTGTGTATGTTGGATATGCTGGTGACCCGACCAGGGTGTACCCCACCTCTCGCCCAATGTCAGCTGGGATTGGATCCCAGCCCCCCACCTGCAACCCTTACAGTATATATATATATATATATATATATATATATATATATATATATATATAATGAAATAAGCAATAATATAAGTTAAAGTTCAGAAAAAGAAAAAGAAACCCATAGGTGTTACTAGTTATGTGTTTGGCTAATAGAAAAACTCAACTAAACCCCACAACTCTTACTAGAATTTGATTCCACGTTGCTTACTGCAGACTGGTGCACACAAATATGTGATATCATCCATTCAAACTGAGCATTGCCCACTTTAAACCACTGAGAAAACGTTTAACTTTGGAAGAAAACTCAGTTGAGATAAAGTAGCATGAATGCCCCAAACATCTGCAGTTCATCTTGATATTGTGTCTGAATGTTCTGAAGCCACATGAGTCCCACAGCTCAACGTGCACAGCACATCTATGGGATTTCAAAAGTAATGATAGCAGTATAACTCAGTCATGTCTCCGTGTACAGGCCACTGTGTCGCTGCAGGCCACAGAAAAATGGCCAACAAAAATAAAATGGTTGAAGTTGTTATTTGTCTTGGGAAATGCTTCAAAGCAGTCAGTGATTTATTACATCTGTGACATGAGAAAACTTCAGTCCATCCTCAAATCCTCAAACAAGCTCACAGCAGCGCTGGGTGAAGAACAGTCAGTCTTTGGTTGGGTCTCATAGATTCAAATGTATTCATTTTAAAAGGGACATATTTTTTATGAGACAAAACTTTCACAGGCTCTTTCTTTATGATTCTGTAGTGGGTAGAGTTAATCCTAAATAATTCAGAACTACAATTGACGTTTTCAGCCCCATAGGACTTCTCTAACTTCAGGGCCCACGCAGGGAGCACGTATTGTACAGGACCTGCAGAAGTTTTCTCTGAGGGAGACACTCATCCTCACATCACAATAGAAGCTTTCTGTACACAAGAGCTTGGGACTCAAATCTCCCTCACATGAGTTTGAGACACATGACTGCTTGCGCTCGCTGGTGAGGGAGCACAGGAGGGGAGAGAGCAGCGGGTCAGAGAATTCTTCTAACCCTCAGCCGACACTCATGTGAGACGAAAGCGCTGCAGCCTTTAGCTTTTTTTATCGTACCCAACAGCATCACAGTCGAATGTCTGTGTAAACCCGTGACGTCTGCGCTCGCCCTGCCCCAATCAAAGAATTCTACTCATGAGGAAGGAACATGACAATTTCTCTAATTTCTATCTACTGATCAAACAAGGAAATAGAATAACATTTCAAAACAGCTCAGGGTATCGCACAGATCCTACAGACAGAGAAGGACATGCTGCTCAGTGTGAAAGGATGGAGAGGTAATTAGTGGTACCAAAAGGTTCAAGACTGAATTACCGTTTTTATTATACTTAGTGTATTATTATACATAGTGTATAATTGTATGTATGGATACATAATTGGATGGGTGTGTGCTCGAATTACTCGGTGGTGTAAATTTATGTAAAGTGAGATTTGTGTGTTGCCATCTGGCACAATTTAGATATTTTAATTTATGTTACGTCATTTTAGTGACAGTGGTTTACACTAAAAATAATAATGATTTGGCAGGCTGTTGCCATGGCTACTCTCGTATGTCATGTGGTATCATAGTGATCTATCATGAGGTCATGCAGCTCTCAAAATAGGAAATAAGGCTAATTACATGACTAAATGATGATATTGATTTAATAGTTAATACATAAATTAATTAGATTTTATATCCACAGATGTCTGTAAATACAGTTTGTAAATAAAAGTTAGGTATAGGTTGTATATATTTTCAACAAAATATAGAATATATAATAATTCAGTATTATAGAGTATGTGATCGTGATTCTGGTTTCCTTGGGAATGTAATTTGAAAGGAAGCGTGTAATTGTAGAAATGTGTGCCCAAAGGATGTGGGTTGAGTAACGGGTCAGCTGGTACAGATGAGAAACACCAACCTTGGATAGCCCGTAACATCATGGTTGTATGGAAATGGAGAAATTACATATTTATATTTTCTTTGGGATCACTCTTCTTTATAATTCTAACCTCAAACACTAAGACTTCAGAAAGTATGAGTTTAGTGTGAGTTTTTATTCTCAGGCCTCACACTCACACACACAGACACACAGACACACACACACACACACACACACACACACACACTCTCTCTCTGAGATGAAATAATTTATTACCTTCCCTGGAAGAATAAAGAAAGAATATGGTTTTCATTTGAGCGGTGGAGCTATGATAAATATTTTAGTTTTTATTGGGAAAGCTTTGACTCAAACTTTGAGTGAAATGCAAAAGTGGATTTCATTGTAGTAGTTTTCACTGTGATTGTGAAGCACAATCATTCAGTAGTGATCGAAATCCAAACGTGATTTCCACCGTGACCGTTATCTAATATATCTCATTTGAAAATGTAGCCTTCAGTTAATTTGAACTTAATAGGGAATTTTCAACAAAGTCCCTTGATTCAATTTACTACCAAAGGGATGTCCAATTTCATTTAAAGTTTTTTTACTTGTCCCATAAAGTAATCCATCCTTTTTGACCAGTATGTTCTATAACAATAGAATAGAAATGCTACAAATGTTTTATACATAGGGTATTTGTTCTTTTACTGTTCTCCAAGGCTGAGTCTGGCTTCAAAAACGTGCGTAAAGTTTGAGTCACACAATAGTAAATCACACAAACTAACTTCGTGTTGAGAATTTTAAATTTCTCATCATATTTCCTCAACTTCTACATGTGTGTTTTCCCTCTTGTGCGTCTGCTTTTTCCACGTGAGCCGTGCGTAAAAGTCGGGACCGTACCTGCGATGTCCCACAGCTGAAGGCGCACCGTCTCCTGGTCCCAGTTGAGGACTTTGAGGGCGAAGTCCACGCCGATGGTGGCTCGGTAGTTGGGGCTGAAGTTGTGGTGGACATACCGCTTGATGATGCTGGTCTTGCCGACCCCGAGGTCCCCTATCACAAGAATCTTATAGAGGTGCTCCTTGTGGTGGTTGTTCTGCATGGCGACCGAGGAGGGCGAGAGCTGAGCATGAATCCACCGGAGAGGAGGATGAAAGGGGGGAGAAAGCACAGGGCAGCGCAGAGGGAAGTGGAGTGTGAGTGGGTGGTGAGGAGGGGAGGCGAGGTACGCCCTGGTCCACACAGGGAAGTGGAACACAGACGTCTCTGGACCTTGTGACTCACTCAGGGGAGCTGCCCGAGTCCGTGCGTAAAAGTCTGGAATTAAGAATAAGATTTGTCAGCACAGTGTTCGCATTTTCACAGGTTTGATGCTGTAGCTGGATGAGGAAGACATTTTATGAAATGTTTGGTTACATCACTAAAAACGAGTTTGTGAGATCACGTTGTTTTGTGTAAAAATAGAGAATTTGTACATTTGCTGTCAGACAAATAAGAGTAAAATGCTGAATATTTTACAGTAGCATTACATGAAAATACTCAAGTATTTATAATTCAATCACAAGTCCACCTAATAGCATATCTTAAATAATGTACTTACCATTGATCAATTTAAATATGAAACTGTTGCATTGACTCACATTAAAAAGAGCCATTGCGATACACTTTCTGGACACCCTTCATTCGCCACATTTTTTATTGTTTCTCTCCCCTTTGCATTTTTTTAATCATTTCATGGTGCATTTTGGTTTTTATTATAGCAAGTTTGTGTAAGTATTTGCCATTGAGTAAAAACCAATTGCCCGATACACAAAATGACATTGAATAAAATCCAAAAACCAAACATTCACGAAATGCTTTTATTCCATCAGTGCAAATCTCACGATACAATGTAAAACACATGCTTTCAATAAAACAAGGGTAAAAGAAAGGCAGAATCGAAGGCACTACAGCCAGTTGAATCCCTTTATCATGAAATGCCTTTTAGATGTTCCACAAGGGTTGAAGATATTACAGTTCTCCCCTGAGCTTCCCTGAGACTAACAAACAAGGTCCTGCACGTGACAGACAAACACAAATATCGACCTCTCATTTGGGAATTCCCTTTGAATTTTAAAGTGATATGTTCTATCCTTTTATGATTCGTCACAGTATGTACCAATCCATTGATTACATTGATTCCAAGTTTGTGTCGGCAGTTACAGCTTGAATTAAATCATCGATTGGCAGCGATTGAGCGATTGTGCAAAAGTGAAAACAAAAACAAACAGAAGCGTTGGTGTCCCTAATACCAACTCTAACCAAATATAGCTTTCACAGCATAATACAGAACTTTGTCTTGTCTTTTGTTTTTTACATGTTATTCCCAGAAACCCTAGCTTCCCAGAAAAAGCAGAGCTGCTCTGCAAGTAAAGCCCGGGTTTATAAAAAACAGAAACTATATTTCAGGCTCCGATCAGTCAAGATAGAACCTCCAATTAAATCATTTGGATCCACTAATGTCAACATTTAAATATGCGACACTTGACTAAAGAATAATAAGGCTTAAAAGTCTTTAAACAATCATATTAAAATTTTGGTTTTGCGATGATTATTTCACTTTGATATTTCATCGTCATGATGACTTTTGGCATTAAATCTAAAATCCACGTATTTTCATTTAAAAGGTTTAGCAGTTTTATGCACTGTAGCCCTTGACATCTGCGTGTTGGATTAGGGAAATGTGACATTTTGCTGTATGATGTCATCTAATTTGAAAAGTAACAGATTTTGCATAACATTTTCAGCCCCTGGAGAACACGTTAAAAACAGATCAAGAAAGTTGTGCTACTGAGAGCCCTCTTCAGGACCCACACTCCTCCCGTCCTGACTTTACTGCGTCTACAGTTTGGGGATTGGTTTGGCTGCCACTGCGATGCTCTCGATGGCGCACTCGTTACTTCCGCGGCGGATTCGGAAGTAGCCGTCCTCGCCCCAGCCAGTGCCCCAGCTGTTCTTCACAATCCAGAACTTCTGCCCGGTCTTGTGGCAGCGGCCGAATCCCACCAACAGCACAGCGTGGTTGGTCAGCTCGAAGGGATTGAAGCGGTCTGAGAGGCCTGTGTGGTGGTAGATGCCCTCCTTGTAGTTCATGAAGTCAGAGTAGACCTGAGAAAGAAACCACAATTTACTTTTTTATTCATTTAGTTGTTTTAGTTTGCATTAAGGTCGGTGGAGATGTAAAGGATTATGTACATAAGATATTTCATAAACAACTACAATTACTACCTCATGGTTGAATGCCTCTACCAATCAGTCAAGTGCCAGATCAAATTACAATGGCACTAAGTAGAGCACAACGTCTCTGCCAAGGCCCAACAGTCCTCCTAAATTCAATCAAACTGTACACACGCATAGAGAGCAGTCCTCTAAATATGCCAGATGTTATTCCCTGGCAAATCACTGTTGAAAAATGTGCGGTCTGTGCAGTAGTTTTTGGGTCATCTTGTTCACAAACAACCACCAACCAACCAATAAATGGACAGGGGTGAAAACATGACCTCCTTGGTGGAGGAATTGATCCTACTCTCCCCACCTGCACATGAGCTTAATGCTAAGTACAAGGCCATTAAAGTGTTCTCCAAGAACATTGTGATGTCAAAGTGAAGATGACTTTTGACTGTTTGGGTATAAAATCTCCTCACCTCATTTTATCCTATTAGATATTTGTGTTAAATTGCATCATAATTAGCTTATAAACTCTTGATTTATGGCCAAAAACCTTTAGTGATGTCACAACGACCTTCACCTTTGACCACCAAAATCTAATCAGTTCATTTTTGAGGTGATGTGAACATTTGTGCCAAATTTGAAGACATTTCCTCGATGCATCTCTGAAATATCACATTTATGAGAATAGAACACTGACAGATGGCATGTGCATATGAGCAGGTGTTTCACCTCAAAGGCCACGGCCATGGGTCCATTCTTGACCAGGTCCAACATCATGGCCATCTCACTGCAGCCGCCATAAAACCCACCAACGTAGTAGTACTCTGCCGCGTAAGCATGGACGCAGTTTTTAGGAACGTCACACGGACTGTCCTTTGCAACGTACGGAAAGCAGGACTCGTCCACCAGGCCGAAATCCTGCGCATACTTCCCGATCAGGTATGGGAACCCACCGTCACACCCTAAAAAAGAGGAGATCAACGTTAGATGTGGTTTGTAATATTTTCAGAGGTTGTCATGACGTTCTCACAGGGTGAAATCTCTTAATAATATTAATCATAATAATAACAGCTTGAATTTATAAAGCGCCTTTCAAGAGATCCAAGGACGCTTTACATGTGTCAGTGGGGACAAAAGAGAAAGGAAAAGAAAGTATGAGGCCCAAGATGGAAAAAGTAAAAGGAGGCTTCAAGGCTCTTACCAATAATGGAGTGAAAATGCTCTAAATCAGGGCAGTTGAGAAACACCTCAATCTGACAAGTCTCACATAACCAGATTCTACAGTGTTGTGTCAGCACTGTGGAGTATGGTTACAATTCTGCTATCAAGAAAAAAAAGGCTGGCTTGTTTGCATTTCTTTAACCAGTTTCAGTCGTCTTGGGCTGCGCTTAACACAGAACGCAAAATGACCTGCAAAATGTGGGTGGGGGCACAAATTGTTAAGTTGGAACATTTGCACATGGGAGACCATAAATGTCACAATTGGAAAAGTGAACCTTTATCAATGAATTGCTCCCCCTCCATAGACATATTTAAGGTTAAACAAAAGACCCACATGGTTGCTCAGGCTGTTGGCTGTACGTAGTTGCTTTTCAATTTCATGATACAAATACTTGTTAGCTTGCTAGCTGGGAGTTTGTCAGCATACCCACAGTCGGTGAGTCAGACATGAAACACTTGACTTTCTAAGATGACCCTTTATGATTAGGGAGGAAGGCAGTTCAGCGGATTCTACATACGTCACAGCCTCATTTAAACTGTATAACTGCTGCTCAGTTCATATCATATAATGAGCATTTGGCATCCGAGTAGGGAACAGCGGGTGGTTTTTGTACAGTTTCTGGAGCAGCCTGCAGGGTGTGGGCCACACAGGTTTTTTTTTTGTTTTGTTTTAAAAAGGGGGGATTGTGTGCCCAAGAAACAAATGACAGACAGACACATTGAAATCAATTGCACCCGAGTTAAACACAGTATATTCCAAGTGATAGTTGGTAACATGTACAGCCTATTTGACATTTAAATCAAATTGTATAGTAGCACATCAATAAAACAACCTTGTGAAGATTGTACTCGTTTTATTACAAACAAGATTGATTGTCTTGTTTGACTGTGCTGCTGCTGCTGCATTGGACTGCATTATATAGGTAAAGGTTTGCTCTTTTCTTTACCAGCTCCTGTTGAGTTAATTGCCTGTATTAGAAGCAACATGTATTGTAGCAGTGCTGTATGGGACAAAGTAATGCACATGTCATATGTTCTTGTTAGCTTACCCACTTCCTGTTTCTAAATGAAACTGTTTTTCCTTACAGCTTTTTAACAACATTTTATTGTGTAGGTCACTTTAGCAGAGATGTTGTTTTCCGGATTATGAAAATAGTGACAGGCTGGAAGTGGAATGGGAGAAAAATGCCATCTGACCCAGGCGCCCACTGGTAGACTCATACCCACAGTCTACATCCGGTGAGTCAGACATGAAACACTTGACTTTCTAAAGTCATCATTAGAGGGGAAGGTAGTTATGAGTTTTCTTCATACATCATTTTCTCATTTAATTTCTCTAACTGCTGCCAAGTTCATATCTGCAGCATTTGGCATTAGATGATTCAAATGAAGTGATATGAGTGTCATTTACCTTGAGAATATTTAGAGCAGGAGACCACTTGCTGCGGACTGAGGATGGTGGTCTCACTGTTGTTGGTTTGGATTCGGATGCGAGCCTCTAACATCCCCATGGCGGCGAAGGAGTAGCAGCTGCCACATGATGCTGCAACAAAACAGAGAGATTTACACTGAAGTCAAAAATCACAACTGTGCAACACAACAGCGCTGGAATAAACCCAACTAATGCTGGGTTTGGATTTTATCGACTAGAAGTCAAATCTCTGAGGCTGTAACTCGTGGTGTTGTACTAGATTGCATTACATTATGAAGTGTTTCAAATATGCTGTTGGGATTTGCAGCGTGGTTCAGTTTTTATCTGGGTCCCTGACCTTATTAAGAGTAATAAGGTGTAACAACAATTCTTATAAGGGAAAGATCTGTGCTAGTAGGACAAATAAAAAAAAACTAAAACCCAAACCCAATCGTCATGTCTTTGGACGGTGGGAGGAAGCAGGAGTAGCCAGAAACCCACACAAACACTGGGAAAACATGCAAACTCCACACAGAAAGATTTATGATAGAGCATTTATTTTGAAAATAACAGACATCTACACCTGCATCTTCCCTTTAAATTCAGCACGGGAAAGACCCATTTATCCTCAATCTGACCAATGTTTGTGAAGTGAAATGGAACCAAAGAAATTCACCTGATTCTAAGGAGTGCAGAAAATAACGGTACAGTGGCTTAGAGGGCTTCTATTGAAACACTTCAGCTCTCTCCAGATCCTTAAACCCGGCTCTACAGAGGCCCTCTCAGACACTCACACTGCTCAGCACACATAATCTCTCCGCTCACACACTAGGCTGTGCAGAAACACAGGAGAGCAGAAAGCAGAGCAAGGCCTGCCCGGAGGGAAGCCAAGTAGCTGGCGAGCTGCTGTTCAGTCTCTGCCTTTACAGACAAATGTGAGAGTAGAAAGGTTTGGCTTTCTCTGATTCTACAAGTCTTCTCATTCTTACTGTTTCTGAATCTTTCAATTTATAATCCTTTCATCATGTGTCCAGACGTAAAATACAGTTTCAAGATTTCGGTTGGACAGCATTTGAACATTACCTTGGTTTCGCACGGGGCTGACGAAGTTTACACCGCCAACGTTTCTCCAATCAAAGTGCTCAGGAAGACCTGCAGCCATCTTGGCAACACCAGCTCTCACAGGCATGGGGTGAACACGCCTAGTGATAAAAGTGATTATAAAAAGAATCGCATTTGAGCACGAGGATATTTTACGTCAGACATTTTGCGAAAGATAGTTTTACAGAAAACCTTATAAAATCAAATTCTCTAGTTGCACCATTAGTAACATGAATCCATTAGCACTGGTGTTATGTGAGGATTTTAACTCGTGAGCTTTATCTTGATCTTTCTCAAAGTATTGGTTTTTTTTTGCACAGAATGAGCAGTGGTGCAAAAAATTGCAACTGAACCAACACACATTCTATTATAAGATATGAGGGGGCATATTATAGTTTTTTATTAGTATTAAAAAAAAGGCACAGAAAAACAGTTTCTCAAACCTCCAAACCAAATCACCAGGAAGGAGCCCCGCATGATTCTTGGAGATAATTGTAATTTTTAGAAGCACAAATGACTCATTTATGTACATTCGTATAGTTAATCCTTCATGACACATGAGAGGCTTCAGGGCAAGTAAATACTCACATGGGGACACGGGAGGCGGGTCCCCCAGCTCTGCGGTGCAGTTCCTGAAGAGTGAACGTCTCGTGCTCCGAGTAGGCCACAGCCTTCCAAGAACTCTGAACTGAATTGATGGAATCAATGAAGTCCATGTTGTTTTTGTACAGTTTCTGGAGCAGCCTGCAGGGTGTATGTCACACGTGAGGGGGATTGTGTACCCAACAACAAACAAATAAAAAAGACACATTGCAAGACACATTACTGTTGAGTTTGACACAGTATATTCCAGATGTTGGTTGTTTAACATGTACAGCCTTGACAAAATACACATACCGGTCATTTTAATAACACTATACAGTTGCTACACAATGAAAAAAAACCTTGTTTGTTTTTATTGATGGTACATTTGTGGCCTTGTGTTACTGTGCTGCTGTTATGTTGGACTGCATTATATAGTTGGAGGTTTTCATTTCCAACTCCTGTTTAAAAGGTCCAGTGTGTACGATTTAGGTGAAAGGGATTTATTGGCAGAAAATGAATATAAAATAATCATAGTGATGTTTTCAATAGTGTGCAATCATCTAAATTGTACGAATTGTTGTTTTCTTCACCCTAGAATGAGCTCCATCAGGAGAGGGTCCTCTCTACGGAGGCCGCCATGTTTTTATAGTAGCCCAGACTGGACAAACTGAACATCTTTTGAGTATTTATGACAACTGAAGGCTACCACAGGTTCTCTGTCGTGTTCGAAGGAGAGGGTGAGCTGAGGGGTAATCAGCTGCAACATGAAACTTCACCACTAGACGTCATGAAATTCTACACACTGAACCTTTAAGCTTGGGTTGGTAATACTGGAAAAGATAGTGAGAGCAACCAAGCCCCTCCCATCGACCGTCATCAAAGCTATGCCCCAAAAACCACATGAATGCGCACCTCCTGACAACTGGTAGAAGCCGACCTTTCTGTGACTCCCTTGCTTACTTCTGGCTACACTGTCTGCTTCAGCAGTGCATGTCTCCCTGGTTGAATACTCTGGTCATGCGCAGTGAGAGCATGGGCAGGCTGCACACAGGCAGGCAGGTCACGTTCGCCAGTGAATGAGATAAAAAGTGTTTCAGAAACAACTTACCAACCCTACCTTAAAGTTTACTGCCAGTACTACAAGTAAAATGTATTGCAGTAGTACTGTATGCGACAGTGTAATGCAAACGTCATATGTTGTTGTTAGTGTTTCCCACCAAGTGAAACTGGCTTCCCTTTCTGCTGAACCAACATTTCATTCAAATATTAATATGCATCCTTATTAATATCTGCACCACTGTTACACAGTGTAAATGGTTTAGTCTTTAAATAAGATTGACTCAGGTCCTCTGTGCATTACAACTTCTGTGTGTCGACTTGGATAATAAAGCTTTGCAAAGACATTTTCCATTTGTTCAAACTGATGTCATGAACAGCTTTATAAGGCAGTTTCAGGCTGTTGCCAAGTGCTGTAGATTGTTCCAGTAAAAACTATATCTAACTCAAAGTTCATAGGAAAGCTACTATAGTACAACTGCCAACACAATACATGTCCTTTTCATCCAGACTAAAAGACTAAACAGACCCCAAATCACCACAGTGCAGCCAAGAGACGACAAGCAACTGCAGCCTGGACAGGAGCGTTGCCATTTTAAATCCACTTATTTTAATACCAGAGTAAATCACTTCCACAGGTGCAAAAATATCACAAAGATTCATACTAGAAGAACATGTTCCCTTCGGGTTTAATACATTGAAGTATAAATGTTTCAGTGGTACTTGTGAGCTCATCATATGTGAGTAAAACACAGCATGATGCGGTCTGAAGTGTGAGGATGTGGAGACGTTCTGACTGTTCCTGGCTTGATGACTAATTTCCATGCAAACTATTGCTTGCAACTATTGAGTCTTTTTCCAGCAGGGCACAGAACAGGAAAATGCACTTAATGTTTATGAGGAGCATCTTAAGCCTGTGTACAAGAAACAAGGACATTTCACTAACAATTTTTTGCTCCCAACAATGTCTAATTTAACCCCAAAACAAATTTTGGGGTTAAATTTCTCTACTTTACATTTTAGTGATGTACCAAGCTATAATATACATACCTGCTGCTGACAAGTGGTTTATAATCTACACGGTGTGGCACTGGTTTCACCTTCTTTCCTACAAAACAAGCCCAGTTGTTTCCCAGGACATCATGGACCCACCCTGGCAGGGTCTGGTCACAGTAGCTGGTGACTGTAGAGCCCTCCTCAGAGTACTGAAAGTGTATGGACAGAAACAGATTAGATGGTCCAATATGCAAGTCAAAGCCACAATACGCAAATACAGAAATAAGAATTGTTATTGATAGGTGCTGAATAAACAATTAATTGCAGAATGTTTGGAAAAAGGAGAACATATCTACACTTAGAAGCTCCTGTGAAAATATGTATTTGCCGTAGTGAAGGCTCTTCCTCAGACTGACCAACATACAACTCAGGCATGTCATTTCAAATCAAATCTTTAGCCTTTAAGAAAAAAACCTTTACAAGAATAAACATCACATTTCTACATATAAGAAGATATTTCCAGGACATTATCCGGAAAAATATTTGATTTATAAGTTTTGCTTAAGTTTCTGCACAAAGCAAACAAACCGTGCTGATTTCTTCATATTTCTCGACTAGGCTAAATAAAGTCCAGTGAATGGGGAAGTTGAACTAGACGAGGATAAACCACGAACACAGGTTTGAAGACAGATGAGCGATGACACTTCCCTTAAGTCAGTGTCATGTGAGTGAGGAGAAGTGACACGAGTGGAAGATAAAATATGATTTTAGTGCATATTCACATTCAATTTCTCTTAGAGTTCTCTTAGTACTCTTGGAGATGCAGTCACATCGTGAGAGGAGAGAAAAGTGAGTGTTAGTGAAACTAAAACCTTAAATGTCACGACACAGCACAACTTCCTTTATTTCCAATCAGTTGAACTTTGACTACATTAAGTGATCGATTGGGCTACAACTCAAGGAGGATGAGCGGTGATCCTTATGTAGGTCACTAATGTGACCTACATAAGGATTTTAAGTCATGTGCAGCGAGCGTTTTCAGTAAGCAGCAGCAGCCAAGAGATAACAAACAAAAAAGAAAAGATATCTCATATTGATGAATTGAGTCGACTCATCATTTACCTTAAAGAAGGCGAACCATTTGTAGCCATTGATGACCACTTCAAATCCCTGGTTGTAGATGAGGGTGAAGAAGCCGGTGTTCCCAAGTTCGTCCGTGGCCACAGACAGTTTCTCCAGGGTCACGGTCACGGAGCTCTCCCCTGTGGCTGAGGAGGAACACCAGAGAATACAAGTGAGTACATACATACACATAAAGCTGTTACAAAGTGTAAGACAAAAACACTTGTAGTGCAGTCTGTAACCAGAGTATAGTGTAGTCTGAAACCAGAGTATAGTGTAGTCTATAGTGCAGTCTGAAACCAGAGTATAGTGTAGTCTATAGTGCAGTCTGTAACCAGATTGTAGTGTAGTCTGAAACCAGAGTATAGTTCAGTCTGTAACCAGAGTATAGTGCAGTCTGTAGCCAGAGTATAGTGCAGTCTGAAACCAGAGTATAGTGTAGTCTATAGTGCAGTCTGTAACCAGATTGTAGTGTAGTCTGAAACCAGAGTATAGTTCAGTCTGTAACCAGAGTATAGTGCAGTCTGTAGCCAGAGTATAGTGTAGTCTATAGTGCAGTCTGTAACCAGATTGTAGTGTAGTCTGTAGCCAGAGTATAGTGCAGTCTGAAACCAGAGTATAGTGTAGTCTGAAACCAGAGTATAGTTCAGTCTGTAACCAGAGTACAGTTCAGTCTGTAGCCAGAGTATAGTGCAGTCTGTCCCCACAGGCATGAGAACAACCTGGCTGTGTTTACCCTGAGCGGAGCAGTTGACGGTGTTGTCGTGTCCTCCTCTGGACACCTGGAACACCCAGGTCCCCAGCAGCTCCTCGTAGGTGCAGTTGGCAGGTGTGTCTCCCCTGGAGCCTTCAGCCCAGAGCAGACACACACACACGAGCACGGCGCACAGCCTCATCGTCTCACACACAGCTAGCTTACCTGCTAGCACACACACACACGAAGCTAAAGAGCTGCGCAACTAAACCTGCGTCTCCAAATAAAAACTTTAAAGTAAAATGTCTCTGACTCGCCTGTGGAACTGTGCCTGTCCCTTGCTTAACTTTGAACAAAGAGCCGCACTTCAAGATGAGTCCCTCAACACAAAGAGTACCACGCGCATGCGCTCAGTTAGCTAACATTTTCGCTGGCTAGCTAAAGTCCACGCAACATAAAGCAACACTCTGGAAGTTTATTATTATATGTTGTTCTCATGTACATATATCTTATATATAATCTCATGTAGTATTCACTCTCCTCTCGCTATGAGCAGCTTATAAACAGTCTGCTCCGATGAGCTATCCCGAGCGGTCACGGACGCACAGGACACTGAACCATCTTGTTCTCACCGTCTCTCTGCTTTTTGGTTTCGTTTCCCTTCGTGTCATGTGACCGTGTCAGCTGAGAGTGGGAAGTTACGCATGCGCAGTAGATGAAGGGAAAGATATGGAGCAGATTATTGAGACATTAGAGGAAAATACTTTTATTTCAAACTATTACTTGTCTGTGATAAATAAAAAAAAGTGTCCTGTATTTATTTACGGCAACATTATTGTCACTTCATTGATATTTTTCAATATTTTCAAAAAATGGTAAAAATAGAGAAATAAATTATTAGATACAAATATTGTAAGTATATTTAGCATACGTATCTATTTTAGTTATTGAAACTGATATTTTCAAAATATGTTGCTGTGTCTTTTTTAACCTGTTTTGTTTTACTTAGTTTTGGTCATATAACCTACTATCCCTTACTCATAATCATAATAATTCCCCCACCCCCCACTACCACCATCAACAGATCTCTAGCCCCTTCATCTCAATAAGCAAAGACTGCAATGATTACATTACTTCCCAAAAAGTTAAAAGTATTTTTTTGCTCTCTCAATCCATTTTTCTGGTTTGCACTACTCTCATCCTATCCATCATGTGCCTTATGACTGCATACTATGTCGTACTGTGTACTATGTTTTGAGTACTTAATATGTTGCATAGTTATATGATTGTTTTTGCGTACTTATATGTTCTGTCTACTTATAGCTTTACACCGGGGATCAGAGAGAAACAGCATTTTATACTCATATGGCATAACTGACAATAAAGTTGACTTTGACTTTTGACTAATGATGACTTTAGTTGTGCCAGTTCCAAAGCTCACAAACACAACTTAGAATAACCGCTTTCAGACATGACCTCCAGAGGTTGTCCGCACAATTGGCTCCGGAGTTTCACACAGGAACAACACAGCAGGAGGATCTCCGCTCCGACGTGTTCTCAACAACACTGAAATCTCCAGAGTGTTCAGGTGACAGCAGCACACAGAGGCAGGACGAAAAACAGTAGTTCTGCTGCAAAGATCCTGTGTTTTTGTTCACAGCACATCGACACCAGCGCTGGCTCTTATCATCAAAAGTTCTCTCGACATCTTGGTTGGTGTCTTCTACATGTATGTCTCAGCTTTTTCAATCCCGGCAGACTGGTTTACTTTTTGTCCAGTGGAGGATCTATTTCTGCTGGAGGCTTTCACTGGGACATTAGCGTTCACACATACAGCTCCTCCAGAGAAAGTCCACAGGATCTCCAGAGTTCAGTGCATGTCTGAAAATCAACTTTATAAACATAGGAAATTAAACAAACTGTTTATTTCATTGCTTCCCTAACTGACAGGACAATGGATAAATCTTAGTTGGAAAATGGCCGCCATGTGAATACGGTGTATTATTATCAACAGCCTTTAGGTAATTGCCCACATTGTGTGTAAATGTTTGCAATAGAGCCCTTCAAAACAAAATCCCACAATGTAACAATAGGTGTTTCCAGAGATTCTACATTATTTTCAATCCAATTGTAATTCGTCACATTTTATACATGCATTTGTGTGACACTACATCTTTCAGTGATGAGATAAAATGATGCAGATAAATATGTTTCTGAAATATAAATCCACTGCTCACAACAATCTAAGTGTGTATTATGTGGGGAGTTATGTTGGTGATTGAGAGAATCAGGTGGTGGTTTTGGTCCATGTGAGTGTACTGGCAGACTGACTTCACACAGACAGAAGGTCATTGTAAAGCAAAACATGAGACAATTGTAGTGTGTGATTAAATATATTTTTTTTGACCATGGTATTTGACCTTCTCACATCACTTTATAATCAACCACTGAATTAAATGACTGCACATTGACTCAGCTTTGGTAAAGTTTGCTAAATCTAAAAGTTGTTTTGACAGGTTAGTTTGATTTTTCTTTTAGGTGTTCGGTCACGTACCAAATCTGAAACATCAACAGGGTCTGTCATGTCCTGTGTGATGAGCCCGAAAGACCAAACAACTTCACATCAGTGGCAGCAAACTGCCCGAAGAGCTCATGATCAACCAGAGGTGATCTGAGTGTTTGAATGTACCGAGGCCCGACATGTGTGACCCTCTCCATTACCTTGCATAAATACTGTACACATGCTTTTCCACTCTTTGAGTCTGTTTATTTGTTGTTTGTCACATTGTATCTATAATGTTGCTGTTCTCTAATAATCCCTGTGGGAGAATGTTATGTCCACTTCTCTCCTTAGGGAGGCCAGGGTGTTAAGTGTCCCTTTGTATGTGTGTGTGATTGCATCTTGATAGGTGTGTTGTTAAAGGGGTTAAAGAGTTTTTTTTTAGCCAGCGGGCTCTTAAGATAAGTGCTGGAGGCTTTAATCACCATAGCAACCATGACATGGACTGACTCATCTCCTTGACAGACCATAATAAGCACTCATCTGAAGAAGGGACTGAAGATGTATTAGTCATGCAGTCTCATTAGTGCCATTACACTGTGTTTGTGTGGAAGTGAGTGCATGTGTGCATTAGTGTGAGCACATCTAACTGCGTTTTATGTCTGTAAGCGTGCATGTGTGCGTGCATGTGTGTGTGCGTGTGTGTGTGCGTATGCAATTACCCAAACTGGAGGAGCAGAGAGCAGAGATGGGGGAATGATGTTATGAATGTTAACAGCCTGAACCGACTGAGTTCCCACAAAGAGTGACTCATTGAAACTTGTGTTTCAATCTTGATATTGTTCTCGCTTCCACTGGCAGGAAATTAAAACTGAAGTGACTTTCTCTTCTGTTACACTGGCAGCCAAAGATTTGTTCCCAGCTCGGTTCCCTCGCTCCCTGTCAAAGGTTTCTCTTCTTCTGTCCTGTGCATCTGGTTTCTCTCCTCCTTTCTCTCTGTTGTTCAGTTGTTCCCTTGCCATCGCCCTCCATATGTCAGACCTGTGTTGTTTCATTTGTTGCACGTTTCCCCACTAACAGACATTATGCACCAGAGAACACGTATCTAAATCCTTGTACATGTTAAAAAAAAAATCTTGATGAATTAATTTTCCATTTCATCCATGAAAGTTATGTATTAAAAACCTCCAACTCAGTTTCCTAACGCTTACTGTGGCTTATTTTAATGTCTTGTTAAAAAACAAAAACAACTCAAAGCCCAGAGTTATTAACTTTGCCATGATGTAATAAAGAAAATCTATACCTGTGAAAATTACTCTCTAAATAAAACAACATATTTGGCAACATCACCTGATTTATAGGTGCACTCCACTACTTAAACAAATAGCTCAACAGTTTTATCGCTGCCACCTTTTTTCTGTGCTTTGTTACTGACCTTAATCAGCCCCAAAAAAAGGATGCAAGAGAAGCATTTCATTAGGTTGGGGGTGTGGGTGGAGCCACTCCATCACACAGTGGGGTTGGCCACTCCAGCCTTGTGGTATTCATGTTACACCCTTCACATGTAAATGAAGTCCTCTGAAGTGGCTTCATGGTCAGTTACCCTTTAGCCATACAGCCGCGTATACACCTACACACAAGCAGAAGCGAGCGCTGTACAATGACACGTTTTCACCTTCCTCACACATATGCTGGTGCCCACACATGCTATGTATACGCACACGGCAAATGTCTATGTCCATGCACATGCATGCAGAGCCTGACACCCACTGTTAACCTCATGCTGCCTTGACACAGACTTTATACACAGGGGCTGACACAGTGAACCTACAGCAATCTGTTAGCATAGGAAGAAACAATATGTATGTTTGTTGTCAAGCCCGTTCTGACAATTAATGTTGTATTTTTTTGCTTTTATATTAGATACTCTAATTGATTTTACTCTCATTGATTTTACCCTCATTGATTTTCTCATGGCACAGTTCAAATCTGAGCACATAGAACTACAGGAGAGAAAATTAGAGGTATTTTGAGGCACTGCTATAACATGATATCTAACATCTGAGTGTGTATGTTTCTTTGAATGTCAGGTGTTAGATATACACTTACATACATAAAGATGGATGACACAACTCCACTTCCTCCTAATTTCCAGAAATGAAGCCAAAATATCGTGGATACAAATTCTGCCATCTTATGCTAATGATGTAATTTGGAGCCAGAGTCTGCGCTGTAGCGTTTGGGGATGGAGCCGCGATTAGCCAATCAGTCTCATCTGTCAATCATGAAATGTCACCACAATTGTATAGCATCGCTAATTCAAAACAAACGTACAGTGAAAATAAACACTTGAACAAACATCAGTTGGATAAGAACTATCAAAAATAATAGAAACTTTGAGAATAAATAATTTGACATGACTTTTTTGTTTGGTCTATGTCCCATCCACTAACATGGCACCAGGGGCCGATCGAGATAGTTTGACGGTAAGCCATCATGTCGTCCCTCATTGTACACAGTGTATGGCTGAAGCTGTATTGACAAATTATAACAAATATAATATATTGGCTATTGTATGATGATACACAATGTAAATATCATACTAAACAATGATACAAGCTGTTTATGATATTCATGTTATTAATTGTCCAAAGACAATCAGCCATTAAAAGAAGTTGCTCAAACCTGCAGAGGTGACTATGCTTGTGCTTGAATGAATCCACCAGTGACGCAGCAGGACTGATGAATGTGTTAGTGGATTTATTACATGAGCATATCTCCACTCTAACGACAAACCAATTTCTACACGATTGTTTTATATTTTTAGTTTACCTTCCGTATTGTATTCCTCCCATTACATTTTCATTATTTCCAATCGTTTTAGCAGCAGGTCATGTGCAACAATTTGGAGATTTCTGTACCGAGAGATGAAGAAAGAAAGGATGATAGAGCTGAGCAAAATAGAATAAATTGAATTGGGGGAGCGAGAGGAGATAGGCGGAGAGAATAAAGGAGAAGGGTAATTTCATTGTATTGACCTGTGCGCCTTCGGTTAAACGGATGAATTGTTTTTCAGGGAACAAATCATCAGCTGTTGTCACTGCGTCATGGCTGCCATGTTCCTGTGACAAGGAAGGAGATGGAAGAGGGAGCAGATATTACAGGAGCTGTCAAGGTGCTGTCGGGCAGCTTCTGCTGAGTGGATTCAACTTCAAGTTGTGCTCTAAAACTGGGGGTTTGCTACTGCATGCTATAAAAACCACGGAGACCAGAATAAAGACTCCAGACCTGAACAACAGGGCGGCATGGTGGCGCAGTGGTTAGCACTTCCCCATGTCTGCGTGGGTTTTCTCTGGGTACTCCGTCTGCCTCCCACGGTCGTAGGTGTGTGTGAATGAGTGTTTGTCTCTGTATATCACCTTTTCAGAGTGGAACCTCGCCCAATGTCAGCTGGGATTGGCTCCAGCTCCGTCAAAGGATAACCGGCATAGATTATGGATGGATGGATCGAGACCTAAACATTATAAGGCTTATGTATCTGTGAAGATTCTCAGTCATCCGGGTCATGGTTCATGTGAACATAGGCAAATGGACTTGCTTGTGTTTCTTGAATACGTGTCACCTCTCATCCAAAAGGCGAATGGAAACAACAAATCTCTGTACTTCACTTGCATCTGCAGTCATGTTGAATATCCAGCATTAATGTCACCTTTTAGGAATGAAATAATTAAATGTAGCAACGCTTGCGAGCTAGTTCAGTCAACTTGAGCTTTGCTGCTCTAATCACACTCACTCTCCACGCGCCTCATAATACACACCCTCTCAATTTGGTAGTCTATTTAAGCTGCAAAGTTTTCTCATCACTCCCTTCAATGCCTCTGCTGCCCTGCGTCAGTGATGCTGCCTGTCACATCCGCCCCTCCACCAACCCAGCATGCACCATTACGCACTGACAGGGGGGGGGGGTTAAAGATATTTGCTCATCACTCCCCATTATTGGTGATGTGATGGAGTCGGAGCATAGAGGCAAAACTCTAACTATGTTCTGCTGCTGCAATAAACATTCCAAACGTGAGTTTTCTGAATGAATTACACTCTGTGGTAGATTTGTAAATATTTATACATACAAGTTTGTATGAACTACTTGACAAGATGTTTTTAAGCCAAGAACAAAAGTCTGTCTTGCACAGGCAGAGATGGATTGATTACATGTACATACACTATATATTAAAATAGTTGCCATTTATCAATGATTGACTACAAAGACAGAAAAGACAAGGAGATCATAGTGTTTTTTAATAATGATTTCAACAATGATTGAAGGGTACTTTGTAGTACACTTACAGCCCTGCTCTCTGGTGGTCACAATGACCAGAGGCTCCCGGAAACATCGAGTTAACATCCCAGTGAGAAAGAAAACATGAAGAGAACCATGTCATGGTGAAGAGCTGTAAGTTTAGAGCTGATGAAAACCTTGTGACTGTTCTTTTCCTATTTTTAGTCATCTAACCTATCTCTTTCTTAGTGGTGTTGTCTCGAAATATCACGTGTCCGTGCCAAAGTGCACAGTGTTTCTGCAGAGAGGAGAAGTGCTCAGCAAAAGATTGAACTAATGCGTTTCCCTAACCAGGCACGCACTTACAACACAACATAGAGCCACCTCATGCCGGTCTAACTTAAGTAGTGCTCACTGTTTTTTCCTTTTTGCACAAGTTTCCCGGAAGTTTGCGGTTCTTCGCAGATCTTATTAATGCACCTGCACTTCCTGCCGAGCGTCTCGTATTTGTTTCTCACTTCCTGCCACTTAGGCCACAAGGGAGAAAAGCAAGTCTGAGATGCAGCGACGCAGGAATTGGAGCAACGTAGTTTTCCCGAACAGGAGGCACAGGATGACAGAACACAAGTTATTTGAATCGAAATTTTTGCATTTTCTTTTTGCCAGTCCTACTGCCAAGCACACACGGTCCAACTGTCCATGACTAAGAAAAAAACACTTGTTATATTAAAAGCACAGGGAGCATCTTGTTACCACTGCCCACTCTCCTTTCAGCTTACAGCTCCTGATCGGCCAGAGAAGGGCCCTTTGTGGGCATCACCCCGGGCCTATTTGGAGCGAGGAGATGAAGATTCATTAATTGGGAGATGAGAAGAACTCTGTTTGGCCAAAAATCGCTCTCGCTCTTACTGCCAGGTTTGTTGGGAGCCTCTGAAAGGCCTTTGAGCAAGGTCCCCGGTGTCGGCCACAAACAATTTCGATCCCAGCACAATTGGATAGCAATTAATTTATATCAAACCTTTTTAGTTTCAAATCACCAAGGCTGGCCTCAAGCTTATTTGATAGTAGTTGGTGGTAAAATCTGCCTGAATGAGACATCTACAACCTCCCGCCCGCAGCAAAAAGTCACTTAAAAACATTAGATTTTCCAAACAGCGACAACCATATATTCTCACATTTCACACTGTACAAAGCTGAGTAAAAATATTTAGTAGACAATCAAATATCCAAATATAAAATCACCTTCCATTATCACACTAATATGTAGCATCAAATTACATTCTACGGTTCTGAACGTCAGGAGAACAAAACAGCAAAGCTTAAAAAAAGAAAAGAAAAAGTCAGGTTTGTTAAAAAATAATTCAGGGTGGATAAACACTACAAAGCTTCCTTAAGAAAACGATATATTGAAGTCATCTTTATCATATTTATATGGCACTGTTAAACAGCTTATGAAAATATACATATATAATTTACATTTTTCACCACAGAGGATCATATATCTCTAGCTGAATCTTTTTTGTTGTGTTTATCCAACCCAGCTAAAAAAATAAATGCAGCAGCATCTGAAATAAATAAATAAAAATGACAGAGAGTTGGCACTGAGTGGAGGAGCTTGTGCTAAGAACAGACTGATAAAACACAACTGGAGGATAACCGGGGATACGCCGCGGTCGATAAGCCTAAATAAATGACTCATACATTTTAATTTTAGTAATGGTCATTTCCTGCCTGCACTATATAAATACTTCTAAATGAATAAAGAGAAATATATATATATCACATTCTACACCCTCAGTTTATGGTGTTCAGCTCATTCCACGTCCCTCTAATTATGTTTATGCTAACTCTTCATCATTTCCCATTTTATCAAAACGAAGCCCAAACTAGCTGCTTTAATGAGCGGCGCTGAATGACACTTTTGATAGGTCTGGGTTTGTTAAGAGATAAGAGCACAACACAGGGCCTTCATTTATATGCAGATGAGCTGCCTTCGTCGAAAATAAGTGAAACAAACGCCACATTTGTTTACGAGCTTGTTAAACTTCACAACAACAGAATCCTCTGATAAAACGCGATCGTCTGAATTATCTCAAGTGAGCAGTGAGGATATGAGGCCTTATTCATATCGCTAACACTCTACTGTCAAACACTCTACTGAGAGAACCTCATCAGAATTTAAAGCAGGGGTATTAATAATGTTTGTGGCCATGGCTGTGATTCAAACAGGATGATGTACTTATGAGGAATATGTAAATGCAAACAAGATTGGTTTCTTAGACATCCATGGTCCCCTGCAGGGATAACTCTGTGTCATATGGTGTAATATCACAGCTCAGTTTGGTTTCATTCTCTCACCAAATGAAACACGTTCATCTCAATATATTTCACAAACCATCAATACACAATACTGAAAATTCTCCAACCTGCCCGGTCTTTATGTGAAACAGAAACATCCTACATACACCTGCTTAATTATAAGTGAATCCACTCCCCCACAAAGCCTGACGTCAAATAATTCATTATACAATCTCCTCTCTTACTTATGATCAATATAATACAGAATCTATAACTTCTTATTACACATCACAATCTCCTCTGCACTATACGACCTATACCGACCGAAAATCTGTCGTTTTACTCTATTGGCTGAGGAAACCCCCACATATTAAAAACACGCATGCCCTTTACTCGGTTATAGAAAAAAACACAACATTCAAATCAGCAGCTTTGGACGAAACTTACAAAAATACTGTTGATGACTTTTAAGACATCTAGTCGTCACCCCTGCGGGCCTAGGGTTTCATTCAGGCGAGGGAATTCCTCCTAAGTCCCTGCAGGAAGTTTAATTCTCAGGGACACTGATCTGTACAGTATCTTGTGATGAGTTGGGCGCCGCCATTTAAAGTCTAAATGCCCTTAGTATCTCCTGAAAATACAAGCTGTCAGGTAGTTTTACTAAATAAAGTCAGAACAATCGGTTGATTTGGAAATGACCATAAGCCATTCTCAATACAGTAAAATGATCAATGTATTGATACGTATACTGGTTTACAAAATTCGGCCTAAATCTTAAATAATATAATTTACTCTGAGGGGGTTGACCTCAGCAGAGCGACGGACGCGAAGACTATGAATTCATCTCAAGAGACGGGTATCTTCAGGATCTTATCGATACCGACATCCTTTCCTTTCTGATTTGTGTGGGAGAAAAAGAAGACAGACCAGAATAGACATGACTGTGAAGGGATTCACTGGTTGGCAGGAAGAGGGAAGAAGGCTTGTTGGATTTTGGCCTTGATATACTCAACCTCTCTAGATGTAATTAAAAATATAAATTCTTACCTCTCACCTAAACATCTTTTAATTTACTTATTTCATAAACATTGTTTAAAAGGTAAGAAACTGTTAAGTCTGCCAAATTCCACTCACAGAGGTGTGTTCATCATGATTTACTCTTATAATAATTAGACTTTTAGCGCAGGCAGTCACAACAGACCTTTTGCTTTCTGCCCTGACAACATATATATACGACCATTTGTCAATGTGGTGTTTACACGGTAAACATAGCTCTGTGTTTTGTGTTCAATGAAAAATATAATCAGGTGTGGCAGTGGCTCTGTCTCACTACAGATTAAACTCTGTTGATCCATGTTTCTGACCGGCCTTCGTCTACAGAGAGCCTCAGCTTTAACACAGATATTAGGAGGTGGGAGTAGACAGTGATGTTTTCCTCCAGATCATCACAGCAGGGTGGCTGCTGGTCTTTCTACATCGACGCAACATTTTCACAGGAGCCCGACACACCATCATTACAGTGACCGGTTAATGTCTAAACTATTCATATTCTCATTCAGAAGGTTTAAAATAAATGACCTTGGGTTCCTGCGATCAGCAGATAAACAAGTCTGGATTAAAAGTATTTTTCCAGCGCAGGGATTATCAATCCAATTCTTTAGAGTGCATTTACAGAAATAAGGGAGCAGACAGCGTTTTGGGTGGACATCATCTGGAGATCATCTTCCTGGCGAACATAAGATTTTACTCATCATCATAATAATCATAATCGTCATCATGTTTTGGCTGGAGTATGAAGGGAAAGCAGAGATCACCCCAGATTACTACAAGTGGTAGCTCTCTGTGATCCTTGAGGTAGGGCTGAAATGTGGAGCCATGCCTCTATAAAATTATTATCATTTCCAAACAAGGACAATTACACATAAAGGATGACAGAAGTAATTAATATCTGAATTATCTTTAATGTCAATTTCTTTTACGATTCTCTAATGTAATAATTTGAATATTTGCTATTCTTGCCAATTTTCCTTCAATCATTCTAACCACATGTTAATGACTGTGTTCTCTAATTACTATATGCTGTTAATGGTGTGTTATATTAATGTGCGATGGTCCCAGATCTGAGCCCTTAGAAAGAATAAGATCGCAATTGATGTCATACGCTGAACCCGTCTTTTTCTGCAGAGGCAGCACACAACTGTCGAGGCTCACCCAAGGGGCCTGAAAGCAAACAGCTGAAGTGCTGAAGCAAGCTCCCGGCACGTTAGAAACGATATCAGTGACAGCAGCACATAAACCGGCCCCTCCTCGGAAATGTCTCCACGCTAACACTGGTTTGTGTTCGTGACAACCGGTCCCGGCCCAGATTTAAATGAATAGATGTAGAGGTATTGACACAAACAAAACTTTTAAGATATTCTTGCAGATCATATAAAGTCTCTGTACAGCTATCCAAGATGGTGATTGTGCGTATATCCACAAGTTCCAAGTTCATACTCTCTACTTTAAGGTCCAGAGACCAACAAAATCGAGTTGGGCAGTACACTTCTTTACAAAAAATGCAAAAAATAAACAATTAATGGCACACAAATCATCTCTTACTATCTTCCCTGCCTTTCAGAAGATCGGACTGTTTAGATCAGGGAATCAAAAGGTGGAAAATGTTGAACTACAAATGAGACAATCGCAAAAATATGGAATCACACCTTCGTGGCAACTTGAAGATAACAAATGTCTCCTTTTAAATATAGATTTAGAAAAAAAATGTTCTCATCTACCCATATCCTTCCTTTTGTTGCCCACCAGCGATTACTGTATAATAAAGAACAACGTTGGTAATAATTTGAGAAACCCCTCCGATGTGCACCTTCTACGTATGGATAATATTGCTTTTACATTGGAAAATGTGGAATAATTATATGAAAATATCCAAAAACAATAGAAACAGTTTTACATTTACATTTTTTGTCTTTTTTTTATGAAACCATGTATTTACCCACAAGCTAGTAAACTAGACCTTCTCTTACCCCTTTGGCACAATGAATCATATTCATATCAATTATTATTATATCGTTGAATTACAAGACATTTGAATAGGAATGGTCACTCACACATTCAGAGTGGTAACACAGTTTCTGTAGTCGTAACACATATTGGTACTGTATGTTATAACACAGTTCAAAAACATCTTTTTTTGTCCTTTTTTTTTCGCCTGTAAATAAATGTACTTTCATCAGAAACAAAACAGAACTGTCTTTGCATGCCCTTATTATTTACAGAATCACTTTGTCTGAGTTTGTTCTTGCTGGCTACTGTAGAGCAGAAATACAACACAAAAAATGGACCAAAAATGGACAATAACACACAGGCAACATTTCGTCATTGTGACAGCAACAGTCTCATTAGCTTTGATTGAGTTCGATTTACCAATCCATGTCTTTGTTGCAGGTAATACTCCTCATGTAAAAATGTCTAAAAAGTTGGTGTTGTGTATCACAACTTTCTAACTTTAGATTTCTTGTTTGGTTTGTTTTCCTCTCTACTTTGCTGAGTGTTTTCCTCTGTGACTAGAGGCCAAGGTCCCATTTCTCAAAGCATCTTAGTGAATGCATTCATCGGCACATTTTATATCCCAGCACTGCTCTGAGTACTCTCAAATGCTGTTCAAGTGTTGGCACATATAAGTACAATATTTCATTCAAAGGCATATGTTTGTACCTAAAGCTTCAATGGTCGAGTAGTCAGTTGGAGGCTTTGCAGTGTTTTCAAGTTCAGGTCTGTTAACACCATCGGTTCCCAAACTGTTCAGCCTGTGCCCCGCAAAATCAAGGTGCCCGAGACCTGCAACCCCCATTATGTCCGGAGTCGGTTGAGGCATACAAAGGATATGTATTTGAGCTAGTTAGCAAAAGAAGAAGAAATCTGTAACATGCACATCTCTGTATTTTGTACCTCTGCTACCAGTGTAGAACGCAACATGGATAATTAATTACAAGCGTTGCTGACCGTGTTGTCTGTGCTCACAGTTGCTGTGCAGTTAAATTCTGCATTTTACAATGATACAACTGTGTAGGAGACGAGCTATTATTTAAGCAATCTGCGACAATTCCCGTGTCTGCATGCCTGGCTGGGTACACTGGCACGGGCATTCCCAGTGTATGCGAGTGGTCACATGATATGTCCTTTCAGGCTTGTTAGAGACTGATACGGAGCGAAAAGGCTGTTTTCAAACTAAAACGTAGTCGTATGGATGTAGCCTCAGTGTCTCGTGGCCCAGTGGGGGGCCCTTACCCCTAGTTTGGGAACCACTGATCTACACAGACATTGAATTTGAGTAACTGAATTTGACTTTTAATCTAATATTCGACAGTGATTCTCTCCATATATACCAAACCATGTCTCCTTTAAAAAATGCAGTTACCTTCTGGATTACATTAATTTCCACCATTTCTCCCAAACCGGGAAGTATTGGATTAGGATAAGCATTAGTTATATATTTGGCAATACACTGATTGGCTTTCATGCTGAGAGTGACGCGAGGATCCATACCACTCTCATGTCTGTCCATTCAGTATGAAGCTACAGCCAGCAGCCAGTTAGCTTGGCATAAACACTGGAGACAAAATGAGCCTGGCACTGTCCAATCTGCCGAACAGCTCCTCTACAGCTCACTAATTAACGTGCCACCAGACCGGACACCAGATATTTTCTCCTGACAGATATAAGAGCTGCAGACATCTCATCTCGCTCTCGGCAAGAACGCACGTTTTAAACGTGGAATTATTCCTTTAAATTCATACAGTTTGACATGTGGGTATAATGTTCTTGTCTATGATTTCACTTTGACTGGCTTTTAACTGGATGTCAGTCGGTCTCTGCTACCAGGTTGGTTTCGTGAGACTAAAGCCGTTTTCAGACATGAACTCTGGAAAGGTAAAAAGGAGTTTGCCTTTCACATATGAAGAACGCAACTGGAGATTACCCAGATCAGACGCTTTCTAAACCACAGGAAATGTTTTGAGAATTCACTATAGGAGTGGTACCATGGTTGATCATGCAGGAGGCAGAACATGACGTAAAAGGGTCAGGGTCCTCTACTAAATTTGAGGACAATGTGCGGACTTCAGTGCATGTCTGAAAGCAGCTTCACAGTTATGAAGGGTCAATGCTCCATTTTGATTTGTGGACTTCTTCTGTTGTTCAGCCCCTCTTTGTGTGAAAAGAGTGGCGACCTTTAAACGGCTCATAGCACCTGTGAGACAGATGACCTTGGTCAAGGCGGAGACAGACGAGGACGCTCTCTCTCTCTCCCAGCGTGAATCTATCAATCTGCACCGGCTAACATTAGAGACGATTGTGATTCAAACGGACATCTTTGATGAAACCGAGCGACGCTTGTGCCCCGCTGACAAACAAGAGAAAATGTCACGACTGGGATCCAGCTAAGCCTTACGTAACGCTCTGTTAAATGTCACACTCTAACAATAAGCTTTGAGGTCAGATTTCATCCAATAATCTACCTGAAACTAAATCTAATGACGAGGCTGTTTATATTTAAAAACGAGGCCAGGTCTGGTCGATCCCTCGTCTCCCTCTTTCTCAAGTCACAGAAAGATTAGAGAGGTACAAAAGGTTTGGTCCCGACTGCTTCAGGATTCATGTAGAAAATATACATTCAAACTTCTGAAGAAAAAAACACACTGAAAGAGTAGAAAATACTGAAACAGTGGCAGGGGCAAAACGAAAGAAAGCAGCGAGAGAAGGAGGGATTGAGGAAAAGAAAAATGATGAGGAGGGAACAGCTGAATAAAAGTTCTTCAGAGTAACATACAGACCAGTATGTTAACACAATGCACTTTTGTCCGAAATGTTATCGTCAAAGAAAAATCCACAACCTGTCATTTATTTACAAAGTGATTCCCACAGTGTGTGTGTGTGTGTGTTTGTGTGTGTGTGTGTGTGTGTGTGTGTATGTACAAGCAGATTTGTATGTGCCCTTGATAGCCTCTATTTAGTCCATACAGGCTTTTGGAGTCTGACCTCATCAATACTGTCATGTTGCCATTAACTCTCATTAAGTAAGATACAGCCACAACATACCGATGCACACACAAAAACAAACACACACACACACACACACATATTCACAGTCTCTAATTAGTGTATAGCCATGTTACCTTAAGGCCACTACCCAAACCTAAATGATCCGTAGCTCTAGACCTTTCTAGAATGATTAGTGGCTCTACAGACACCGAACCACTGCAACGTTACCGTGGTTATTTTTGCAGTTCTTTACATCCGACTTGTCAGAGACAGCACTAAGAAAACACGACGCGGGAAAAGCTTCTTATACTTGCATCTCACTGCGAACATGTAAACACAAACACAGCTTGGTGCATTCACCAACCAGCCCTCCATGACTCCTGCACGTCAGGTTTTTAACTCCACGTAGGGAGAAAAACGGATTTCAGTCTCTTCGTCTTCCGCGTGACCCGTTGTTTTTGGGCGCTCCTCTTCACTGATGCATTTTCTCAACTTGTCATCTCTGCCTCACAGTGAGGATGAACTCTGGCTGTAGTTTCTGAGCGTCAGTCTGCTAAATCTGGGCGAAGGGGGAGAGGGGGGAGGATGGGAGGGGACTGGTGGGAGACAGAGGTCTGCCTCAGAGCCAGGTGAGCTGCTGCTGCTGGACGCCAGAGAGTCACGGAAGGGCGAAGGAGGAGTCAACGCGAAGAGCTCCTCCTCCAGCTCCGCCCTCCTTAGAGGGGAGTCGCTCAGGCAGCTAACCAGGCCTCCGCGCATAGGGGAGAGAGAGGGGGAGGCCTGGGGGTGAGGAGGCGGTAGTGGGTAAGGTGAATGAGGCATAGGGTGAACGAGGCAGCCACCCCGGCCCCCCAGGCTGGACTCGACAGGTGGGAGGGGCTGGACATCAGCGTAGGTGGTCAGGGTCGGGGCCATGTGCATTTCACGGGGCAACAGATAGGGGTCGGTGGGGTGAGGGGAAGGGGGGGTGTGTTTGTTTGTGTGTGAGTGAGTGGGAGAGGGGGAGAGCATCATGCTGTTGAGCTCGGTGATGTTGGCGGTGAAGCGGTTTACTACGCAGCTGATCTGATCCATCAGTGAGCTCTGGGCCACCCCTGGGTGATCGTCCACGATGATCAAACGGCCATCACTCCCGGCAATGACAGAACAGCTGCTGATAGGGCCGCAACTGCTGCCGCTGCCACCGCTGCAGATGCTGCTCGGGTAATTTGGAATACCAGACATCTGAGGCTCCTCCCCTAAACCCGGCCCTAATCTCTGGCTGACCGTGCTGATCGGCGAGGGCGTCTGCGGCCGGTACGTGATCGAATAGCGCTCCTCTGCTTCCGAGAGCTCGTACAGGGTCTTGTCCGGTCCGATGTCATGATGGGAGGACATGGAGGACATGGAGGGGAGGGAGGGCAGAGGAACGTGCGGGGGAAGGTCGCCTCTTCCACAGTAGCGTTCCTCAGAGGTTTTGGAGAAGGGCTTGATGACGGCGGTCTGATTGTTCTCCTTCCTCTTGATGTGGAAGGACAGCCGCTGCCACAGGTGGTTGCCACGCGAACCGCTGCGCTCCGTCTGCGCCCAGGAAACTGATTTACCGTTGGAGCTGGAAAAACCGGAGGGAAATAGAAGAGAAGGTTGTTTTTAATGTTTGAAGGCAGATTCATCCCCTTCAGATACAACCTTTTGGTCAGTTTGGAGTAATTTAATTTGTCTTTGCACAAAACAAACTACATTTATGATTCAAGCTTGGGTTGGTAATACCAGAGAAGCCAACAAGAGCAGGGTACACTTTGAAAAAATGTAACTGATACAAGTCTATCTTGATCTCCTCATTAATTTGTCAATTAAATATATTTTTCGAATGATAAATATTCATTTAGAAAAGCATACTAATAGATTTTTGGAGCAAATCTAAAAGAAATAGTCCATTAGATTTATGAGCCCAAACTGCAACAGAAAAAAAAACTGCACTGCAAAACAAAACACACGTACCAAAAACATTACACCGACGGTTCCTGTTCTGTATTAGCTCCAATTTGTTCTCCTGGATGAGTAATGTAATTTAATAGAAATAAACATCTTTAAATGGAGCCTTGACTCAACCACCAATCGGTTGGACTTAAATGATGAGTAATTTCATCACAATTAATTTTCTGCTCTATTTTTTCCTCCACCAGTTGGTTCTTAATTTTTCTTTGTCAGGTTCTCTCTCTATTTCTTCTGTTCAACATCTTTTTTCCACTTTCCTCTTCACATCTGTCACAGCGCTCGGTCTCCTCTTATCCCTTTGTCAGGTTAATTAGTGTGATTAATCTATAGTGGAACTTCTGATTAAACCTCACATCGCCGGGGCTGGGGCTGTTACTGAAATAACCCTGTAGACACAGACACTACACACATCTACACACACACACGTATCCATATGCATCTGCATGTGTCAACCTGCACATACACATGCACAGTGAAGTGATCCACTTGTTACATCCCATAGGAAGAGAAGGCTGTGGAGCGTGTAGGACCACTGCTACTGGCAGAAACACTTGTTGCACAGAACTTAATGGATCTATTTTACATCCAGCTCTGATGATGATTTTAATGGTGAAGAAATACCAATCACTCCTCTGCAGTTCAAACATTTGCTCCAAACCATCAGTCGAACATTACTTTCTTTTTTAAAGATTTCCTTCCTTTCCCCTTGTGGTCCAGCGGTTACATGTCTGTCTGCGTCTGTTCCGACCGCACAATGACAGCATCTCAAAGGCAACAGCTTCCAGCCCCGCACCAAGGAGATAGACAGCCTTGCCAATTACCACCACCCACAGAGGAGGATAGGACCAAAAGACACGGACGGAGGAGAGGAATGAAAGAAACAAAGATGGGAACGCTCCTGACATTTCTCATAAGAGTGTGATTGAAATCTTGCTTGCCAAGCGGGGTGAGAGCCGGAGTAACCTGCTGACAGACGAAAAATGTATTCTTGTCTTTTTCCTCCCTTTTCATTCTGGGCAAGTGACTGTGCGTCACTCCCTTTGTATCCTCTGATCGCTTCCTTGTCACAGTCAATGACTTGTGGATGGCCTTAAGCTGGGTGTGAAATATATTAGGTCTGTTCTTTTCATACCACTCCTTAAGTGCTTTTCTCTTTCTTTTCCATCACTTATGGTCGTCGTCTCTCTCTCTCTCCATTCCCACCACCCATTTTGTCTCTCTCTCACTCTTCTCCTTATCCTGCCTTCCTCAGTTCATTCCCGTCTCTCTCCTTTGCCACATTTCCATTAGGCCATTGTCTGCAGTTCATGTTAGGGTCAGAAGAACAGTCAGGCTGCTCAGGGGAGTTCAGAGAATCAATCTCTCTCTCTCTCTAACACACACACACACACACACACACACACACACACACACACACACACACACACACACACACACACACACACACACACACACACACACACACACACACACACACACACACACACACACACACACCATAAATGGTCTCAGAGTGGGGCCATTACAGAAATGGTGCCTTCAGCTGTAACTGAGGAGTAACCTGGCATTAACCTGGCTAAGACGTCACTAGTGTACAAACACACACACACGTACCTGAGTGTCTCTCCAGTGGAGCCTCTGCGTTTCCACAGGTTAACCAGACTAGATGAACGGCTGGCAGCTGAGGAAGATTTGCCATCGCCCACGTGCATGCGCACCACGGTGCTAGTGGTGAAGGCACTGCGCACGTTACGCTCCGGTTTGGCCAAAATGATGTACACCTGATTGAGAAATTAAAACACAAAAGGACCAGTTAATTTAGAGCAAACATAGAGCTCTAATAAACATACAATTCTCTAAAGAGGCGGCTAATTGTTTTTATTGATTGCTTTTCTCATGCAGCTCCTCAGGATATGTAGCTATTAGCACATAAGTGGGAGAAACCATAACACAGGATAATATTTGAAATGGGTTTTCCACTTCAATGCAGGCATTAAGTAAGATTTAATTTCAGTTTATTCATTATTTATTCACAAACTCAACTTGAACCCTCATTTGTTGTTTACTGGGAGTTCTGCCAGTGCCTTACAACTCTCCATGGTCACAAGCACGACATATTTTAGTGCATTATAGTCATGTTTAAGTTTTCACACATCAGAATATATTGTGCTGTATTCTGTGTAAAAAATGACTGGAAAAAGTAATAATACAGTGAAATACAAGTGTTTGTTTCTTATGTTTTTAAGATTCAGTAGCAGTTAAACACAGGTGATAGTATTCACATGAATTAATGCTGCGTTCAACTCAGATGTCGGATATTCGGACTTTAAATGTCCGACTTCCAAGCGTTCCAATGCCCGGTGATGGCACGGCGTCAAACGTAAACAAGCATGGCTGACCGCGAGAAGTTGATGTTTATTTGGCTCATGATGAGACAATTCAACTGTGACCAGTGCAGCCTCCGTTCATACATAAACAAAGCAGAGGACGGAAAACAACGCATGAGGCAACAGACGCCATTATACATTATATTGTACGGTACTTTTATACTTGGAAACACATTCCAATACATAAGAGTGAGAGAACACTCAATCTCGTGACAGTGCAAAACAATGAAACAAGAGTCCAACAAAGGGTAGACGGGCCTTTTCATGTCAAATTGGCTGCCCCATCACGTGTCATGTAATATCCAAACCTTCATCAATAAGAGCAAAAAGGAACTAACTTCATCAAAGATTTTTTTTCAAATCGAGCAGGAGCACACATACCTGACTCATTTAATCCACTTCATTACGTCTTCACAAAGATATATCGCTTCTGTGCTGCCCAGCTCAGTCCAGCTAGCTAACGTTAGAAGACAGCGGCTTTGTTTTATGTCGTATTTAATCTATTCCACCATCTGAGATCTACAATCACAGCAAGGGACACCGCACTGCGGCATTTTGAAAGTACCCGAGCTTGGACCCTCCAACACACACCATGACTTAACAACCAAGAAGGGCCCCAGTAACAGACAAAATACAGAATTAAACATTAACAAAAGACTCCAGACATATGAAACCCAATGCTGCCTTTTATCTGACAGGTCCATGAGTTTCGACCCTAGAGAACACGTCTCTGCTCTCATAACCTAGACAACTACCACGTACCAAAGAATGCAGCGAGTGGCTGTGTCAGCAGTGAGAGCTGAATGCTAATGTACCATCGAGTATTGATGCTGCTGCCATGGTTATTTGAAGGCTCATATAACTCATGCAGTGATGAAGAATGATGGCAACCATTTATGTTTGAGGTTAATAAAATCCACAACTAATGGACATCTAACAAGTAGAGCCTGACCAATAGGATTTTTTGGGGGCTGATGCTGATATTGATAGTAGGGAGTAAAAAACATTTTACCGATATATTGGATGATATGTGCATTAAAAAACTTGATAGTTATAGTTATAGATAATAAGTGCATTTTCATTTTTGGGTGAACTATCCCTTTACGATGTAATTATCAAAACCTTATGATGAAGAATTGTAATTGAGGCTTGATATCTCACACTCGAATTCAATTTTACTCAATCAAGAAAACATAATGTTTAATGTGACTGAAACATGTGAGGAAATATATAAAACAACCAGCCTTACCTTGGGTACAAACATGCAGCACAGAGCCACAGTGGCACTGAGGCTGACACTGAAGCACATGGTGATAATTTTGTAGTTGGACCCAAAGTAGATGGGTACAAAGGCCAGCCAGATGATACAGGTGGTGTACATGGTGAAGGCAATGTACTTCGCCTCATTGAAATTAGCCGGGACGTTGCGGGTCTTGAGGAGAGAAAAGTGAGAGAGAAAGAAAAGAGACAAGTGAGATAAATATTCAATCCTCTCTATACAGCTGCTGAAGATAAAACTGTGTTCGCTGCAAACCATTTGCCTTTGCATCACAGTTTGATACATTATGTGAAACATGGGGTCACAACCCCACACCACCAGTTATATTGGTTTGTTCTGCTGCTATGTTTGTAATCACAGAAAATGTATTTGCTTGAAGTACAGTCCATTTCAGCTGCTGTCTCTTTTTACCACTCGGCTCTCACACGCTGCAGGCCACCGAGAATTAAACATTGACTTTTTTATGTGTTTGTCGCAGTAAAAATTTCATTTACTGCTGTTGAAAGGTTGTAGAGCAGCAATACATTACCAGTGGTTTCATCATTGCTTTTCTGTCGTGTGATGATGTGCACTGTACAAATTGTAAAAAGAGACACATGTGGACATGTTCATATACTTAATAACCTATGGTTCCAACTACAGCTTTAAAGCACCCACTCATTGTCAGTATGTCTTATCCTGTGAAGATTTAGGATTTCCATTTTTTTCAGCATATTCAATATTGTAATTCTGAACTGTAATGTTGTAATTACAGTTACAATTACAATTACTTAGAAACACTTGCGATAGTACCTTGAAGGCATAGAAGGTGCAGCTGAGGATGAGCAGGCCATTGTATCCCAGCGGCGTAACCACACCTATGTTGGTGGTGTTGCAAATGAGGTTGACCTGGCGGATGCTGGGGTAGTCATGAATCACCTGAAGAGAAACAGGAGGGAACATGGCATCACAAATTAGAGAACCCGAAAAAGGCTTTTGCTACAACAACCAGCCCAATACTTTACATCTACTGGCAAAGAAGTAAAAGTAAAGTACTGCAGCAGAACTGCAAACAGTACAACACCTGACAATATTCTCATTAATTGACTCTCAGTGTCAAATAGCCTTAAAAACAATGTAACAGAAGAAGAACATTGATTCAAGTCTTTCTTTTGTATGTACACACACACACACACACACACACACACACACACACACACACACACACACACACACACACACACACACACACACACACACACACACACACACACACACACACACACACACACACACACAGGATACCTCAGGTGGCTCCATGAGGAAGAGAGCCACGATGATGCCCAGCTGCAGCAGGATGAGGAGGAAGGCAATGATGAGCTGAGCGCAGGCCGACATGAAGCGAGGTTTCTTTGTGCAGATCTTTTTCTTGCTGCCCGCCAGGATCCGGGCGATGCGGTTTGTCTGTGGTCAGATAACAAACAATGTCAGGATATTTTCATAAACTATATACTGAACATACTGGACCTTATATTTGGGCCATTATTTGTGGGGGAAAATAATAAAGCCACACAGGAGTCACAATGTAGGGATATAAATGGAGGGTCATTTCTTTTGCTTAAGCTAATGTAATAAGTTAATGTAACATTGTTACAAATGCTCATTCCCAAAATCCCTTATAACAGTGTAGGATTGACCCAAACCCTGATTTCTGATGTTATGATTCCCATACCCTCTCATTCTAATTTATAAAAAGGGATTATAATCTGAAGCATCACTTCACTCTGGCCATCTTTCTCATTCAGTCCGCAGAGCCCTGCTTCCTCCCACAGATGTGTCCTTTACCCCTGAACCTCTCACAGTTGCCGAAGCCTTTATCTCACAATCACTTTGCAAAATTCTTAATCCCGTCCTCACCTTAGTGACGAGTGCAGAGTAGCTCATGGCAGGTGACAGGCCGATTCCCAGTCGTTGGAGGTAGCAGTGGATAATGTGGGGTTTAGCTATGAGGCAGAAGGTGCACAGGTAACCCAGGCAGATCCCTGCCAGTATTATGTAACACAGCTCCCGACTGGAAGATTTCACCACTGGGGTGTCCCGAAATCTAAATACAGATATGTTCATTCACTTATGTGCACAAATATGGAAAATGAAGACATATAGTGTACAGAGAAGGATTTAAACGCACAAAGGAAACACAGACTAAAATAGTAGAAATGTGCGAAGTAGGTATTAAAGTGTTTATTTCTGTCCAGTGCATCATTATCTATAGTTTTCCTCAGTGTATATGTTACTGAGATTAGAGATTTGTTACCTGATGAAGACGGCAGTGACAAAGAATGTGAACATCAGACCGAGGCAGGCGAAGACCAAAGCAGCTATTGGCTCAGGGTCTCCCCACCGCAGGTACTCAACCGGGATTGGGTCACAGCCTGGAGAAAAAGGGATGGATTTCATGAAACAAAAAAATAACCAAGAGCTTCTACCTCAGCCAGGGAGGTTATGTTTTCTCTCCTCTCTGCTTCTTTTTGTTTGTCAAGGGCACACGGGACATGGACGAAGAATGAACCCATTCAGTTTTGGACAAGGAATTTTCCCACTTTCTTTTACAACGTGAGATAAAGCATTTTTTGACATTTTCACCAATTTCCCAGGGAATAATGTATGGATCTTGATCAGGCATGTTTAAGGGGCCAATTTCTAGTGTTTGGTGCAGATCCAAATAAAAATCCAGATCTAGTGGATTTCAATGTGGTTCCATTATGGGGTTAGGCTTTTTTTCAGCCAACAAACATATATTGCTGCAAACCTGTAACTACCACCACCGTGTAGCTGAGATCTGTGGGAAGGTCAGCAACTGATACAGTGAAAACTTGAGGTAAGACTTCCATTCCCCACTCAACATTTAACCCTATATTGATATCATTCTCTCCCTTTCCATTTGTTTCTCTTAGCATCAAGCTTTCACCCACAACTGCTCAGGTGAAACATCAGTGTGCAGTAAAACCGTACAGGTCAGGGGCAGTGGACCTGCACATCTTCAGGTGGGAAAGTCTCAACAGTTAACTGCCTGAAGCCTGAAGCCTCTGTCACACACACGCAAATGAAGTGGGTCAGAGTTCATCAAAGTATAACTCCGTGCGAAGCCACACAGCGGATGTGTTTCGCCTCAAATGTTTTATTCACCTCCTCGACCTCACTGATTGGAAGTGAACGTGAGGTGAAGGTTCGCCACTGTTACATTCGGGTATTTGTGACCGAGCCTAAAGACGTCCCCTGATCCTGACCGCGTGACGCTGTGGGTCAGCAAAGGAGCAAAACACGATTAGAAAACATGGGTAAAGTGGAATTGGTGTGTGTGATTTTTTTTGTTTCCATCAATCTGTATCAAATCCATTAATTAAACATATCCAGCCATTAATAAAATATTATACGGATTACTCCACAGGGGTCCTTCATTATCCACTGCTGCTCGATGCTGCTCACCTGCTATCTGCTGTTTTGAAACTTTTCTCCCTGTATTACCTTTTCCCTTCTGTCCACTCTCTCCTCCTCTCCCTCCATCTGTGCCTCCCCTTCATCCTCTCTGCTCATGTCATTCAACCTTGATCCCTTTCCTGTCGCTCATTTTTCTTTTCTGTAGTTCTCATCCATCACTCTGTTCCCATCTTTCCCCACATCTCTCCTCATCTTCACTCCTCCCACCTTTCTCCCTAATTCTCTCCCTCCACCTCTGTCTTCCTCGTAGGCCTGGAGATAAAGAGCCATTAATTAAAGGGGCAGTTTTAATTATGATCAGTCTTAACACTTGCTGAAGTTATCCAGCTGGATGGTCTGGACGTACCAGAACAGCAGGGGCCCACGTAGACTAAAACCTCCCGTCACTCCACATCATCCTTTCTCTATCCTTTCTGTCTATCTTGCTCTTTTCTCTGTCTCTCAGAAACACACACACACACACACACACACACACACACACACACACACACACACACACACACACACACACACACACACACACACACACACACACACACACACACACCTGCTTGTATAGTACTGGAAATCGCAGAGGGAGGATAAGACACAACAGTCATTAAACAGACTTAAGTAATTTAATGACTTTTTCTTAACACAGTCATTAACTGTATTAAATCAGAGATCGGTTTGGTCTAGGGGCATCAACAACAGTCTAATTGCTGAAAAAGAACCATGGGGATGGTAACACACAGGAACAGAAACTAAGTCGGGAGGAAACTTTTGGTTGAGGATGCAGCTCATGTCACAGAAAAGCTCCTAATGCAGTTTGAGTTAAAGCTGAATAACTTAATATAAATCATGATTAAAAACAGCGTGAGTTCTTGTAACTCAAAACAGAATAATCAGACATAGAAGGCAGCAGCTTTCCCGTCTCACCAGGTCTCCCCTGTCTACGGGTGGGGACCATCCACCTGTGAAAAATTGCGATGGGCAGAAAAGTAAGAACCTGCAGAGAAATTAATCGTGCCCACATAATTCTAAATGTTGGGGCTGAAAATCCCAGATCAGTGTTTTTCTCATGGGTGTTGTAAGCATCCACTACCTCTGCAAATTAAATCTTAATTAGTTCACAGAAGCTGCAGGAAACCAATGTCGTGTTTGACCCCGAGCCAAACTGGTGTGTCGGGGGGAGGGGGACGATTCTGGGGGTTTCAGTCAATATAAAGTTTTGAGGCAAACTCCTTTAAACGCTCTCAGACTCAGACTTGTGGAACTTTACTCATCAGTGGAGAGGCTCAAATCCCAGAGCTAATCCTCCCTTCTACGTTTTTCTGCTCCTCTCCCTGGTCGCTGCCTCTGCCACAGCCTCTATTCATCTCCATCTCTCCCCCTCTCTTTCAAACTCACTCTCACCATCTCTTCGTGTTTCAAAGTCAATTCTCTCTCACTGTCTTTTTTTCTTGTTGTTTTGCTCTATAGCTGTCCCCTAAACTCTCCTATTGCTTTCTATCCTTCTTCACACCCACTTTACCTCTGGTCCCTGCCAGCTGAGACCTTGCGCTATTCCCTCTGCCCCTTTATCTCTCCCCCACTTTCTCTCCTTTCTTTATGGCCTGAGGATAGATCAAAATGTCTGCCAGAGGAGCAGGGCAAGCAGTTTGTTTACACCTCATTATTACTGGTTCCATATAACCCCCCGCTGGGCGACACGCAGCATTTATTGTTGATGAAATGAGTCACGTACTCGCAAAGATGCGAACAAACACACGCAAAAAAAAGTTAGACATTGGTAACCCCCGACACTCTTTCAATCTTCTTCCTCCCCTCGTTTTTCAGTGTCATTTTCTCACTGGTTCACTCCGTGTTTTAGGCGGAGGACGCTTCTGTCTCTGGCAGAGATGCTCAATCTGAATTTCAACAGGGCTCGGTTCATGTTTTAATCATCGAGCATGCTGAGGAGATAGCAAAGCATTGTAATGAGCAGCTGAAAAGCACACAAAAAACAGCTGCTTTGGACGCAGTGGAGGGTAAATACGTTTTCATTGCAACTGAGATGCATTTGCATTGAACGCTAATCATGAGAAGGAGGATGAGGAGAGGAGAAGAGAAGAGAGGAGAGGAGAGGAGAGGAGAGGAGAGGAGAGGAGGAGACACAGAGGGTTATTCTCTCTGTTTCTCTAATGTAACTGGTGCAGGACTTATTGTATCGTAGGAGTTATTGTATCATAGTAATAAAACTGCTGCAATAGCACATTGTATCAGAGAAAACACAACTATTTAATTCCACTAACACACACAGGTTTGTGTTGCTATTCCTATTATGACTTTGTATCGACTTCCATTCATTGTGGACAGTCTAATCGAAACCTTATCACTAACCTTAACCAGGACCAATTCATACCTAACCCTTACCTTAACCTACCCACAATTAACATCTTACCACTAGCATTAACCAGGAGCTCAGAAATTAAGTTATGCCTTATTAGGACCAAGCTTTGATCCCCATGAGGTCTACTGGTCCTGACAAGGTCGGTGTTAATGCAGGAAAAGGTCCTCACACACACACAAGCACGTCTCCATGACTTCAGAGGGCATTACATTGGCTTACATTGATTTCCTCAGGACTTACTCTCACCTTAAAATAAACCTAACCTTAAAAAAAATGTCTTAATTCATATTTGTCTGTCAAATAGCAGGACTGTCAAATAGCAACACCGCTACCTCCCTGATATTAGAAGGTTTTATGCAAGAGCATAGTTAGTTCGTTCCATGAGCTCACTGTCGTGTTTCTGTTCTTGGTGTGTTGAAATGCCTCTGAGACTTCAGGTTAAAAATAAACCCACAGACACACAGACACGCAGACACTGACCTGTGAGGTCAAAGGTGGGCCACGAGCCCAGCTCACAGGCTCGACAGGTGTACTCATCGAACACAAACTCGTTTTCTTTGCAGGGGGTGCACGTCCAGCAGCAGCTCACCTCGCCTTTACGGATCACCTAGAAGGGGCACAGTGTGCATTGTGAATGTTTGCCTGTACCTTCCAGTACCAGTGAGCTGGATTATTTATCAGTGTCAGCTCAGTTCTACCGGCCACTGTATCCAAATGGAGCTTTTCTTTTATGCAGCTACAATGGCAGAATGGAAATTCCTTATGAACCAATGTTGATAAGAATTAGACTGGCCTATAAGAAACTGTGCCATGTACACGTATTGCCATTGCTTTCTATTTTCCAGGTCAGGGTGCTGGACTCACTATATTAAACAATACTTTTTAAATGATTACTTATTACAGAATACTGGACACTATATTAAACAGCAGTTAAAAAGAAAGGATATCTGTATAAGTTGTATTTACCTTAATCTGTCCTTTGTCACAGGGTTCACTGCAGACTGACTTGATGATGGCCTCTTTGTTGGGCCAGATTTCATCATGGTCTATCTTCAAGCCGCGGTTGTCCCAACTGCCAACATTAATGTAGTCGTAGTAGTCCTTCCCCATCTTTTTAAAGTTCATTATCTCATACCTGTACAGAAAAAGAGCATGTATGAAAACATGCAACACATGTCACACAGAAACACACCACTTCAGCTTTGCAACCCAAAACGCAATAAAAAGGAGAGGATGTAATTTCTGTCCAGTTCCAGCACTCACCTGCCGGGCGAGTCTCCATTCACATCAAATAGGATTCCCTCCCCCGACACTCCGGTGAAGTTAGTTTTCATCAGGAAGTCCAGCAGTGTGGCACCATCTATAGGTCGCATGGCATCACATAGGCCCTTAAAATACATGGACAGTCGGGTCATGTAAAACTAATGTGTCCTGATCCACATGTTCAGGTTAGAATCTGTGTGTGCACACAAGTAACTTTCAATGGTGGTCAATGGTCTTTCATGTTAAAACTGAATGCAACAGCTATAAAGTAGTTGTTAAAGTTCCTCCAGTTAACCCTTAACTGTATATTCAAAGTAGGATGATTATCACAACACTATGGAAATCAAACCACAGTGCGTCATCCATACAAATGACATGAAGATTGAAAGGAGCAGTGAGGAAGTATTGTTTTTCTATCTATGACATTTACGCCAATGACTGTACCAGTGAACAGACCTGAACCATTATGTGCTGTCTGACTCGCAGAAAGTAACGTATAGAATAAAATACAGATTAATGATTGAAATTGCTTAAATTTGTTACTATTCCATGTGAATTTCCTACTTTATATATAATTATTATGTACTGTTTTAGTCTGTACATGTTGTCCTTTGGGTTCCCATCAGGAAATTGTAAATGAAATGGCAACTAGAGTGAATTCTACAATAAACCCAATCAAGTGGCCACAAATTTCACACACTCGATATAGTGGGTATCTAGATATAAGTCCCTCATAAAGATCTCTGTATAATTTATTGAGAAATTCACAACAACATTGAAAAAATCTCCCAATGTTAAAGAAAGTTAATATTTTCCCTTATCTGCCCCCTTTATCAAATCTGCTCCAAACTCGAATGAGTTTTCCCCTGACCCATACGTCACCCTTACACCACGTTTCACTAAAATCACTTCATTAGTTCTTGTGTAATCCATCTAACACACAGGCAGACACACAGCGATGAAAACACAACCTCCTTGGCAGAGGTAAATATGGACCTGTGGAAACAAGTTCTACTGTGACATGGCCGCAAAAACCCGTTAGGCACCTTCTTTTTTTCCCATCGTTCCCACTCTCCACCCTCTTCATCTCTTTGAGTCATAGTGTCCCTCTATTCATTCATCCCAGCCGTACCTGATAACCTGGGCAGAGAGCCCGCTGCATATTATGCAGGCCATATGCCATTGAGTAGATGGCGTTGATGACGAACCCCATCTTGGTGTCCTGTGCGTACTGCTGCCGAAGCGACTCTCGCTCTGCAGAGGTGGGGGGGCAGGGACAGAGGACAAATGGAAAACAAATGCAGGTATATCAGTGCAACTCCTAATTTCACGTTTTCTTTCTAATATTACGAAGCAAAGTGTTTTTCTTTTCTTCCTGACATCAAAGACTGCTCTCTTCCCTTTTCTCGATGGCCACTTCACAGCTCCACATCTCATTCCTTTCTGTCCCGTTCATTTGTTTCACGTCCTATTTCATTAGAATAAGGGAGACATGACTCCCTTTGATGCAGCTCTCACGCACCATTTTGATTAATGGAGGACCCGAACCAGAGAGGGACAAGAAAGAGACGAATACATTGAAATAAAGGGAGAGTGCACTCGCAGCCCCAAGGGGAAATGAACAGATGAACAGGAAACTTGTGTGTGCATGGTTGTTTACTGAATGTGTTTGTGCTCAGACAGTTTTTTTTGCATATTATGTGAGTGTATGTTATTTGCATTAATATCAATAAAAGCAGACTGAAACTGTAGCCTGTGATGTGAAAACAGAAACACATGCTTTCCGTCTTCTCCGTATGATTATTGTCAACACAAAAATACAGGCGCCTGTAACTCAGTGTTCACTGCTAATGAATTTCATGTCTTTTCCCAAATATGTCTCAAGGGATTTTACAATAAACAATAATAAACGTAACTGGTATCGCTAACAATCCCTCGTCATACGGAAAATGATATTAAAGTGCTGTCACTACAGAGAATTCCTCCGGCTGCCCGTTTACTTTCATTTCTTATTTTCGGTCTGTACTCACTGCTACAGGTGCGGTTGTACTTGCTGCTCTCCTGCGGGTGGCCTTTAATCCGACAGTGAAAGCGATGCTGCCAGAACTCTGGAAACCAGGGGTTCCGGATGTTGTTCTCAGGCCGAAGTTTAAGGTAGTACTCGTCAAACCACTTCACGTCGGCCGACTGGAGCTTGATGGTAATACCACCGGCTGCCTCCCTAACAAAACCGTCCGTCACGTCGTACCTGTCTGCCCATCCATCACTGTCACAGAACACAAGGAAAGACAAGCAGAACAATTAAGTAAAGATTTCAATTTATATGTTAGGCTTGAAAAAGGGTCATACAATACAAAGACAATTTTCATCATTTCATTTTCTATGTGGTGGCGTTAGTTCTTTATTCCAACAGACTTCTGCTGATTTTGCTGCACTGGCTTCTAAGGTAGAATTTGTTTGGACATTTTCTCATTTTCAAACATCAATAATTTGGGAGAAGACTGAGATAGAAGTGTGAGGGCAACTTTTCTGTGTGTCCAACCATTGTAAATGGACACTCTTAAAGAAACATGGTGTTAACTTGAGGACAATCTCGCTCAGTGTTAAGGACACATCTTTTTCCTGCAGATATCTTGTCCTGCAGAATGTCAAGAAAGTAGATCTTATTGACTATGTTGCAGTCAGAGGGCAGACGCAAGCAAAGAGGAAAGAAGAGAGGAGGGAAAGAAATACTAGATCCTTGGAGTGTGACAGATGTTCAGTAGTTGAGAACTTTTCTAACCAGTCCAAACCAGCATTCATGTCTTTGTTAGATAGTGAACATTTGTTGAAGTGAACATTTCCAGGGTGGGGGCTGTGTGTGAGAACGCAAATGTCCTTTTCCTGCCAGCCCCCCTAGTAAAATGTCCACAAAATGTCTGCGCGAGCCCATGTGAGAATGCAGAAGGAAAATGTCAAGCGTGGCAGTGGGCGTGTTGATGACGATTCTAACACATTATAGATGCAAAACTGGATGATTATAAACACCTCAAGATGAAAATAGAGGTGCCATGCACGTGGAAGTAGCAAACGAACATGTCAACTTGGAAAGAACGATATTCGAAAGTTTGACGCTCATGCCGTTGTGCCGTAAACAAAAACACTCTGTTTTCCGAAGCAGGACTCATACATGATGTCCCGCCTGCATGCTATAGGCGCAACCCTTCACCTGAATGTTTCGAAAATGTTCCTGTTGTTGTGAACACATCTGACTTGGACAATCTCTCGCTGCTTTCTTCATATGTGAAAGGCAAATTCCAGGAAATGTCCACAACCAATTTTCCAGAGTTCATATCTGAAAATGTCTTACTCCAGTTGCTTAGTGTGTACGTGTGTGCATGTCTACGTACGTGTGCATGCCGGTTATTTGGTGATTTAAACATTTGGGTTGTGAGGTGAAGCACAGGGCACCAATAGGGTGCAGACGTTTGGCAAAAAAAAAAAAATACATCAGAGAGGGAGAGCAGGAATGGTAAATCAGGGAGAAGCCCAGTGAAAGACGGCAAAAACAGAAGGATAAGCAGGGAGTCAGAAGACATGTGGGAGGGAGCTCTTTATTATTATGGGCACTGTCCAAAATTCTTCATATCGCTGACAAAGACGCATAAACACTACGCACAGACACACACCAACATACGCCAGTCGGGTGCTGAGATGATCTAGGTCAAATGGAGTATTTTGGCTGCAGCTCAGCAGCCGTGCCCCGTCAGACACCAGCAAGACGAATATAACTGCCTCACAATACACGCACATAAACTGTGGAGACATATCACTGTCGTTTGCATTTTTTGGAGGAGATTTGGGTTTATTGCTCCTCAAGGAGGTACAGATGGCACAGTGTGTGTGTGTGTGTGTGTGTGTGTGTGTGTGTGTGTGTGTGTGTGTGTGTGTGTGTGTGTGTGTGTGTGTGTGTGTGTGTGTGTGTTCGAGAGAAAAAGAAAGATAAAGAGGGAGGGAAAGAGAGAGAAGTGGATGTGAAAGACAAATCTCTCCTCCTTTCACAACTACTGCCAATGTGGCCTCAGGCAAAACAATGATCCTCGGTTTCTTTCGATGGAAATTTTCATTTCTTACTTTCTTCTTTCACTCCATTTCTCTCTCTCTCCCCCCCCCCCCCCCCCCTTCTCTCTCAGCCTCCAGAGAACAAAACTCATTTTCTCCTACAGCAGTCCTCCTAGCCTCGGTCCGTTTGGAGTGCTTGTGTGCATATGTAAACTGCCTTCTCCGTCTGTCACCATTTGGGTGTCTGTAGCTGTCCCTCTTTTTTCTCTTTCTTTGACGTTTTTCACTTCATCCTCTACCTCTGAGCTGTAAACATAAATCACGGCTATCCATTCTATGACAGACCAGGCCTGTAAACATAAAAATAAATGTGTTGTTTGGAATCAGTTGGGGGGGGTGATAGGGTGGTGAGCAGTGGTTCTGGCACCATAGATGACGAGATGGACGACGTGTCTCCACTTTGTCCCACTATCCAGAAATGCAGCTAAAATATCCTGACTACATATCAGCCATGTTGTGCATATGGAGCCAGAGTCAGTGCAGTAGCGAGATTTGGGAATGAAGCCGAGGTATAGAAAGGTCCTATCGATACACGAGTTTGACCAATCACGAGTCCGTCTCAGCTGTCAATCGTGAGGTTGTTTTTATCGCATCAAATAACGAATTAAAACCACATCTACTGAAAAAAATTGCACTTGAACAAACATCAATGTGATAAGAACAATGACAGAAACCATCTTTTTTTTAAAAGATGTGTACTTTAAATTTTTAATTAGGCCCATGTCCCATCAACTAACATGGAGGAGGCAGGATTAATTAGCTATACTGCAGCCAGCCACTGGGTGGCGATCGAGACACTTTTGGGGTTTGCCCTGTCTTCCCTGTTCACCATCGGTGTCTGCCTCCTCTATTGCATGAATGTGATTTGATTGCACAGCGCCTGTGTTTGAGTATTTGTTTTTTATGGTATATTTGATTGGCTGGTGCCTCGGCTGCGGCTTAAATCGTTGAGCTTTTCTGAACTTCTGCCACACACAGTGCAAACAGAGCAAAACAACCACAATGCAGTTGTGCAACACATGACGTCACCCTGTTCAAGGTGAACAGGCAGCATTTCTGTTGATGCCTCCCAACAGGTGTGAGCATGTCCAGTTACAGAACACTCATACGTACACGATGAGTTTGTAGAGTGCTTTAACTGTAACCCCTTCTTCTTTTTAGCATTGCATGGACAGCTACCATGGCACGTTAGCATGAAAGCCAGCAATGGTGTGTGTCCCAAGCTTAAAACTGTGATTGGCTGCCAGCACGAAGCTGGCACGCCCCAACTTCAAGCTTTAAAGAACCATGTTAGCTAAATGCTTAATGCTATAGAAGTTGACACAGGCTGATGTTTTCTTTAGGACAGAAGGACATTGGATGTGCTTCAGAAGGTCAGATGAGACGTGAGTAAACAAGTCAAACAAAACTTGGGTGAAACAGACACGGTTGATATCAGTGGTTCCAAACCTGTGGGTCCTGATGTCAGGATACAAAAAGAAGCTCAAAGAAAAGAAAACTTCCTCTCATCTTTGATTTGTTTTGTAACAATTAAAAACTACAATGTCACTTATTATCGCTCACAGATAAGATAATTTCAAATAAACAACTGTAATGCACGTCACAATCACATTGTCACCACAAATGTATTTCTCTAGTGCACTGTGGCTTAGAAGGAAAATATCAAGGTGGTTGCGGATGCTTGGATCATTATTTCAATAACAGTGTTGACTTTGGTACATTAGTTTTGGTTGGGTGATTCTCAGCACATGTTGTTCTCTGGTGTCACACAGGGGATGTTGTTCCATGCAGAGCAACGAAGTGCTAGTATCACACGGCACGGATCGATCGGCAGCTCCCCCCCCCGAGGGACGAATGTATAAGATTTGGGTTATTTCTGGGAGTATTTCCTTCTAGAGTGTGGTTAACACAATGCTGTATTGACATTAGGAGACACGGTGGGTGGAGGAGTGAGAAAGGAACAAAGTGAGGGAAGTGATTGACAGGCAGAGGCAGAGAAAACAGATTCAAGTAAACAATCCCTGATCATTAATCAGGTCGCTCTCATCCTGTCAATGGATTTTTTCTTTCTCTCTCTCTCTCTCCCTCGACGTTTTTCGCCCTCTGTCATTAACACCTTCAGCTTTCCCTTGACTCCTTTCATTTTGTTTTCCTCTCCTCTTCCTTCCCCCAATGCTCCGACTGTCACATTTCACTGCATCCATCTGTCATTATGTCCTTTGCTTTTGCTTTTGCTTTGATGCTCTTCTCATTTACTATTTCACTGATGCAACATACTTTAAATCTATACTAGGGTTGGGCATCGTTAGGGTTTTTTCAGGGCTAAATCAATACTTTAAAAATGGTACCGGTGCACATAAGGTGCCAGAACTGAACATTTTTATTCTTTGCCAAGGCAAATTGGCAAGTTATAATTTAACATTAGTCTGAGGGCAGGGCAAGTTTTTTAATACAGAGCTCAGGCACCAAAATAAGGCACCAAAATCTGCATTGTGGTTCTGTCAGTCTATGTCTATGAGGCGTACTTGTTTTTGTCACTGTTTAAATTCTCGCTTTCTGTCTCTCACTCATCCTTCTTTTCTCTCATTGGCTTCCGCCTGTTGGGCAAGTTTCCGAGCAGGTAACACCTGCGGCTCATCAGGGGCCAAGATAGCGTGCAAACAGACACACAAACACACACTTGGATTAATCACCACTGGAGAGTAAAATTATTTCTAAAAAGTTAACGCATCTCATAAAGCCCTCCATTACCAGGCCCCCTCCTATACCTCACCGACCTGCTCCAACACCACACTCCATCCCGTCGGCTCCGCTCCTCTGATGCTAACATCCTGTCCCATCCAGGACCAAGCACCAGACCTGGTGCGACAGAGCCTTCTCCATAGCTGCCCCCTCCCTCTGGAACTCTCTCCCCAAACACATCCGAGACTGCACCAATCTCACAATGTTCAAATCACAACTCAAAACTCACCTTTTCACATTTGCTTTTAATGTGTGATGTATGTTGTGTGCTCTATGTTTTTAGTGTGTAGCTTTTTATGTTAATTTGAACATTTGTAAAGTGTCTTTGAGTACCTTGAAAAGCGCTCTATAAATAAAATATATTATTATTAACTTTGTGACCTTCACCATGTTCATGTTCTCAGCAAAAATCTTGTGTTAAACTGTCTGTGTTTAAACATCACTGAAATAAAATACATAAAGACATATATGGCTGGGGGGGGGGTGGAACTGCAGTGTTTTATCAACACATTTATAATTGCCCCTTGTGGAAATAATATGTTTAGTAAACTCTGCATCACAATCGCAATTATATTTGCTATGTTCTCTGCTTTGCACAAATAGCACAATAAACATGATTTTAATAGTTTCCCAGTTTGCACGACACCCACACATTCTCATCTGAATCCTGCAGATCTATTTCATACCAAACTTTATTGATGTTTGTTACCAATGACTCGTCTTGATGTTTCGAAAACATGTTTAAATTTGTGTTTTAGGAGCACGCTTTTGTTGAATCCTCAAAACTTATAATTCAATGAAACAGATAAATGCAAGTGAGGATCACTTACACAGGGTAGTTTTCACCTGTACCAACCTGCAAAAGACACATCTAAGATGTCTTCCATTTTACGAGCACTTTTGCAAAGGAGATATTTTTCTATCACACCGTTAGGTTTGTCTTCAGCTGCACCTGCTAGGTTTCTTGGTGATTTGCCTTGAGTCACAGTAGGCGGTGAAGCACAGCAGGGGTTGAATGTTATTGTCTTCCAAACAGCAAACTGCAAGTTGTCAAGCCTGAACACGATATGTAAAGACTATGCACAAAGCTGTAAAACAGGTATTCTTTCAGAGTTGTACCACAACATTTTCACACTAACACCTCGTTTCCACAGTTTTGCTCAAATATGGATTCTGCCTCCTACTGTTCAACGCACAGAAATGCATTTTTTTCCAGTAATGGATAGAGACGCCTTTGCAAAGAGGAGATAATTTTCACCTCCCATTTTTGTGGAATATTCACCTGTAGCAATATCTGGACTCATATTGCTTTGAAATTGCAGGTTAAAGCACATTTTTTACATCAATTATAATATTATCAAATCAATGTTATTCCCACTCTCCCAACTCTCCCACGTCTTTAACTTTGATTTAACTTTTTCCTATTGAAATTCACAATGTGTTAAACTGGCTCGACTATCAACAACTGAATTTAATAAATTAGCCTCTAAGCTTATTGGTTTTTATCATTTATCAATGGGCAAAGTGCTGAGCTGTGTTTCTGTATCTTAAATAGAATGGACCTTCTATTCACAAAATATTGATATTGATATTATAAATGATTCCTCTAATTTATAGCTCCCCCCATTTTAAATCTGCACTGAAAACGTGCAACGTTCCTCTGACAAACAAAAATACCAAACGTGCACTACAGGCAACCCCTATGAAATCTATACATCTACGCTTTGCACTCTTTGCCCCTGATTCCAAAGACTGCAGCCCACAGGGTGTGTATATGAGCTGTATGGATTTTGAACATGAAGCTCAACAAACGTACATAAAAATACACACAGATGTTTACTGATCAACACAGTGTGTAACTGTGTGGGCGATGCTGCCACAAGAGTAGGGATTTACAAGAAGTCTTCAGGGTATTTGTTCACATGTATCGTGTGTGTGTGTGTGTGTGTGTGCGTGTGTACGTGCGTGTGTGTGTGAGTGTGTCATTCATCAATTAAGCTGATCAATCCCTCACTCTATTCTTGATCGCAATAACTGTTCTTAATGACATCTTGGAGCCCTCTCTCTCTGTCTCTGTCTCTTTATATACAGTCTATGGTCTCTACATGTCTCGGAGCCCAAGGCCGTTGCCATGGTTTCCAGCCCACGCTCAACCTGCTGTCTGTACTTTGTGTCTCATTAAAGCACAGTGGATTTTAAATGTATGCACACAGACACCCACACACACCCTCTCCCACTCTCTCTCTCTCTCACACACACATACACAAACACACACTTAATTTTCAATTCACTATTCAATTAACATTATGCAGCCAGTCTTCCAATAGTGGAAACATTATTTGCATAATAGTACAGAATTATAGGCCAATGCATTACCTTCAGCAGAATTTTAACAAACCAACTCTATACACTGAGGCCTGAGGCACTCATCTTTCACTTCTGTTCCTGAGTAGAAATAGAAACTAGGACTCATTTGTGAACGATTATTAATTTGCACGTGGTTCTTTCCTGGTGATGACATCCCTCTCACACCAGATGTATTTGACTGTGAACTCAGGGGCAGATCCAGGGGTGGGGCCAGGGGGACTCTGATAATAATTCATATGAATAATTATTAATAAACAAGTTGTCATCACTTACAATATTAACTTTGTTAATGATTAAAAAGTACACAATGTGCTTGAGAAAGGAAGAATTCTCAAAATATAGAGCTCGCTGTAAACAATCAACTTAAATTTGCACCTTACTGAATCATGTGCACGGGTGTTGGACAAATATCCGCCCCTGATTTAGAAATATTCTCAATCCGCCACTGTGCAAACACTATATCTCGTTACAGGGATTCTAACAAACAAAAGTTGCATTTAGATATGAAGCAAAGTGGACTTCTGACTTCATTTCACGGCTGAGGTTGGTTCCCACTGTCTTTTTGACAAAAGCAGTCAATGGAAGAGTTCTCTGACTGACTGTTGCTTTAATGACAAGCAGCATTCCAGCTCAGACTGATTTCCAAACTTGCCAGGACGTTAATCCGTCTCATCATTTTCCATATTTCTTTCTATCTTTGCCTCTGTACTTTAAAAACAATGTAGCAGAAAAACACTGTTTGCTGGATAAGCACATGCAGGTTTTCATTCAAGCTTGTAATATGAAGTTAACGTGTCCGATATCTTCATAAACCATACGGCCATTCTCATACTTTATATAGTTTTAAAAAGGTAGATGAGGATCTGAAAGGATAAGACATGGTGATTTGGATATTCATGTAAGAGAGAGTCTCCCTGTTATACCTGAATAAATACATTTGTAATTTATTATTATTATTATTGAGATTGCTGAGTTCAGAGAGGAGAACATGGTTCAGGTCCCAGTTAAAACTATTCTGACTGTATCAGTCCATGAGCTCTATTGTAAATCAAACAAAAACAAGAACTAGACGATCCCTGCTGAACCTTTCATCTGAATTATTAAAGTAAGTTAAAAATAATATTAATATTTGATCAGTGAGTGAAGCACAGTGTTTGGGGATCCACAGCTTAAAGCAAATTTTCATTTTCATTATTGTTTGCCTCTGACCTCAGTCGTGATGTGCCCGGTCACGATAGTGGTAGATGGAGTGTGGTGGCAACAGGGGGACACGCTTTTCAGTTTCATCGTTGGAAATGAAATATTTGGATTGTTCCATTATCATTGGCGTATAAGATCGTTTCAGCTCAAGAAAATTGGGTCACAGATTAGTTTTTTGACAAAATATTTCATTCTGACCAAGAGCTGATCTGCACAGGTTCAATCATAAAATGCCACACGACCTCAACCCATCCACCCACCCACCCACCCTCGAGCTGCCATGGCAACCTGGCGGAGATTCTAGATGAGCATCTGCTGCTTACGACTGTACATTCTGCACATGCACACACACGCACGCAAACACACACCAGCAGTCCACCAACCAAACCTGACAGTAATAATTAGCTGCACAGACACCACAGCCAGGAAAATTGAACATGGAGCATGAGCAGTCACACACACAGTTACAATCCATACAACTTCGACGCATGGAATCATTAAAATGCAATAACCCGTACATTTTACAGTGACACTTTGGGAAAAGTTTGCCTCTGAAATTTTTTGGCAGTTCGTCACATGATCGGGAAACTATCAACTAATCGTGACACCATGAAACTTCATCTATAAACAGCCTCAGCCTGACGGGTCAGAGTTCACCATCACAACAGCAAAACTCATTACGCCAAATGTCAGAACTGTCTCACACACAGACAGTGTGGCGCTAAACTGTGTGTGTGTCATAAAGAGAGAGAGAGAGATGGATGCATGCATGGCCATGTGTGAAGCCAACTGTGTAATTATGTGAGTGATCGGATCGCTTTACATGCCCGTCATTCAATATCACACACACACACACACACACACACACACACACACACACACACACACACACACACACACACACACACACACACACACACACACACACACACACACACACACACACACACACACACACACACACACACACACACACACACACCTTGATAGCAAATTCACTTTTACTCATCAATCGATGTCACACTTCATTACCCTCCGTCTCTATTTTTTCTGACACTCTCTCACCTCATCTTTGTCCTGTTTTCATCTTGCTGTTTTTTCTTTTCCCATCTTTTCCACCACATACCTCTCTCTTTATCATTCATACTGATTGCATCCTTTCTCCACACTTCTCTTCTTCTATGTATATATGTGTGTGTGTGTGTATATATATATATATATACACACACACACACACACACACACACACACATACATACATATATATGCATGTATGTATTATTCTATCTATCTATCTATCTGTATCTAGTCTCGGTCCCATCTGTCATTTTCTTAATTCCTAAATCAATATCTAACCATCTATTACCTCATTTTGTTCTTCTCCTTCATTTGATTATTTCTCTCTGTTGTTTACATTTGCAATTTATTTTCCAGACAGAACCATAATTACATTGTCAGATAATTGTTTGAAATTCAGTTACCTAATTGCTTGGATGAAAAAGAAAAAAGGAAAAGAATAATAGGAATACAACAAGTAAGTTCTGGCACAGACAAATATATTCTACGTGGGAAATTTAATCAAAATGAGCATTGAATCCTTTATCTTTAGAAAATAAATCACATTAAACATTTTTACCTTACAGTTAAAATATTCATATTACAAACCCTGAAAAGAAACCTTTTCAAACTAAGGCTAAAAAAATCCACTAACCGTAGAATCACCTTCCCTTTGTCAACAGTATGTAAAGATAAGTCTCATATATATAAGTTTACATAAACCCACACACATAAATCTCTTTCTCACACTCATCCACAAACACTTTGTTCAGACTAGTATGGACATACAGAATGTATTTCAGATTTTGTCAACTTTGCTGATTTCCCCTGAGCTTCGGACAACAAGACGCCAGAGTTTGATGTGTGACAGGGGGACAGAAACAAATCTGTCAATGCAAAAGAAGAGAAGAGAAAGTGGTTGAAAATATCCTGCTGGATGACTGTTGTTCCCCTTTTTCTAAATTAAACGCGGCCAAAAGTGATCCTGTTCGTTCTCCTTCATTCAGGACTGACTCACTGAAGCACATTACAGCTTGGAGAAGGTCACTGTGAGAAGGAGAGGAGGAGGAGAAGGCCGAGGAAGGAATGGAAACTAACAAAAAGCTCCGGCCTAATGGAGAAAAATGATACGATTCGATTGATGTGATTCTTTTTTTCCCAGCAGTCTAACTTCTGCAGTGCGTACTGACCTTCAGGGCTTGTTCAGACTCGCTCCATCACGGTTTGTCAGAGAGAAAATGTCTTCCTCAGAAAATATGCCGCAAGCAGTGGGGAAGAGTTGTCTGGTAACAGACGGAAGATATTCAGGGAACGGGCTTGTTATAATATTTTTATATCAAGTCCACAGGGGCCTTCACTGCATTGTTCCCGAATGTTTTTACACACTCTATTATGATGTGGATTTTACATGGTTATTTACATGGTTGATTTGCTTATTATTCCACCCTCAGTTACCAATAAAAACGGAAAAAATCGTAATAGTCCGACTAACACGTTTCTGCTTTCATCACAGACCCTGATAAAAAAAAGGAGTTAAATACGAAGAGGCTTATGGGAGAAACACCAGGAGTGCAGAGGTTAAAGACCTTGAAATCCACAGAGATAAGAATGGATGTAGCGAGACCGAGGCTACATCCACATAAAAAAAATGTTAACACATCACTGTTGCCATGTTTATCCGCACTACTCTGAGAAGAAGTATGGAAACGCTGCTGGCCCGGGTTTGGTGAAATTGGCTGATCTATGTACTTGATTTTTGTACACTGCCTATGCCTGTAAACCAGAAAAACATCAGGCTCGGGTCAGGTTCTGACACAAAAAAACAGAATGCCTGTCAAGTTTGGGTCGTGCTCGGTCAGAATTCTATTGGACAGGTTCAGACAGAGTGTGGATGCAGCCAGAGAGAGAGAGAGAGAGAGAGAGAGAGAGAGAGAGAGAGAGAGAGAGAGAGAGTAAAGTGACACATATGATGTCTGGGAGAGAAATGACTGACATAAGGGGAGAACAGTGGAGCAAAAAGAAGATGGCTTTGTTTCGTAAGGTTGGATAAGCTTGTGTTTTAGAAGAGGAAGATAAAGAGCAAAAAATGTTGGCGACACTGAGGCGGAGGAATGATGTCAGGAGGAGAGAGTTAGAGGGAGATATTCAGCCTTTTCCTCCAGGTCTGGCCTCATCACGTTTTATTGCTTCACAAATAAAAGTGTCGTATCTCATATTCAGCACAGCGGACATTGTAATATCACCTGCTGAGGTAATACACCACCAATGTAACATCACTCTCTGCCTCCCTGCCTCATCTTTATCACCGCGGTGGCCTTCTGGTCCCTCGCTCCCTGATGCTCTCTTCTCCTTCTCCGCTCTTCCAGCACTCTCTCTATCATTTTGTTCTCCTCTCAGCGCTCCCTCACTTTCTTAGTCTCTACGTTCAAAGACCTCTGTGGCAAATCAAAGTCATTTAACTACCTTTCAAAGTCAAATGTCCCAGCCAGCAGGGACCAGAAGAAGGTGAGTTTGAAGGAGTTCAATTATTTGGCAAAGTCATTACAAATTCAAAACAGCAAAATGATTCAACACAAGGAAAGGTTAGGTTTATTTTCATGTTTTAATACAATACTTCACAGGCCACAGTTGACTCGTTTGGGATTTTTCCAATAGCGGTGCCAAACGGACACCTTTAAAATGGTACTGTTGCCTAAACAGTGGTTCATTAAGTTGTTTGCGTTCCTCCCTTTACACGGAGTAGTTTTCAAACATTTGCTGCACGTCCTGGTGTCTGAATCCCTTCCCGTCACACTTTTGACGTTTTAAGCTTTGAGTATTTTGTTCTTGCGTCAAGTCTAATTTGAGGAAGCTACAAGCTAAATGTAGGCTGACGTTAGGTGCATGCTAGAGCCATGTAGAGAGTGTTTATGTTGCCTGTAAGCAAGGCAACTATTTCAGAACAAAGCTTAGGCACAGGAATTTGCACTATGATTCGTTCTGGTAATTATCGGTTGTGTAGGAACCGGATATTGGTATTTGTAAAAACACACACACGTTCATCCACACAGATGAACGCACTCAGCCATTAATGGACAATCTTGTGTAACCTAATGATGGGCCCGTTTCTTAGAAGCAGCAGTCAGAGCGGTTCCCTGCTTTACACGATGGAAATAATTATACTGGTTGGGCCTACGCACATGCACGCACACACACACGCACACACAAATACACACAGAGCCTGGCTGTTTGACAGCAGGGATTAGCAAGGAGAGGTGCAACTAATGCCCAGTAACGAGACATCCAGCTTATCGCCCACAGAATCGTGTGTGTGTGCGTATCAGAGAGAGAGAGATAGAGAGAGGGAGAGAGAGCGAGCACCAGACGGATCTACAGCAAATTAGCAGCATGTTATTCTGGACTTTGATGAGTTTCCCACATCTCGTATCCAAACCACTGCTCGTGTTTTTATCTCTCTGGTTCAGTGTTTCCCAAGCTCAAATTAATATGTGCTTTACTTGCATGACTCATGAGTATGAGCCATTGTTGCAAATATGACAACACATAACAACATGAAGTGTTAAACCCCAAAAATAGATATTAGTAATGCGTCAAACGCAAAACATACAAACTTATGTGGTTGTATGAATATGTACGTAGTATTTTAAATATAGACCCATGTAGCCTAAATACTATGAATCCAGGTACAGAGTGTACATATACACACATGGATTAATGAGGGTATTAGACAGATGTTTGTGTCTGATCCGTTGACAGGGGATGATGTAACCTGCTGATATTTGTTGTCGTGTCGGCTCCTCACAGCTGAACTCATTAATTTGATATTTTTTCAGCCAACCTTGGGGAGGTACACTCCTCAGATGTGTTTTTTATTTTTTTATTTTATTCTGAGCAGCAGAGTAAAAATTCTGCATGTCCTCTGTGTATCCTAATTAACACCGTTAGCATACTCTGTTCACTGGGAATGTTCTTGCTGTGACAGCACATTTCTGCGGCCACACTGTGCCCGTGGAGTTGTTGCGTGCTTAATGATTTTCTTTGCTTAAACTGCTCAATGTCGGCGAAACATGAATTGGTTATACGTTTATTTCTATTTAGAATTTGGGATATGTTTCATTTTATGGTTTTTATTTGTGTTTTTCCACTGTGTAGGCTGGTGAAAATGGGTGTAGCTGGTTTCTGTGAGCCAGCTGTTCTCTTCTCTTCCCTTTGTAGTTCCCACACAAAAGCTCCATGCGCCATTGGTGACAGTGTGAATTTCATAGTGTTCTTTTGTATTTGTAGAAGCAACAGATATGTCTGAAACGTTTAGAACACTATATAAGTGTTGAACGAGGACATGTTTTATTTCCCTCTTTACGTTATTTACAATGTAAAATTAGATTTTCTGCATTAAGAGTGAAGTTTAGGTGATACAGAAGATAAAATGGTGTGGTAAATGTAAATGTTGTAACACAGATTATATTCTTAGTTCACCTGACCTCAGATCTAGTTAGAGGTTTATTATCAATGGGTCTAAATTGATTGATTAACTCTGATTGAAACAGTTTTAAGAGCAGACTCATTAGCTTAATTAAACCTTTTCAAAATCAAATATGTCCTTTTTGTATCCTGAACATACTTTACACAAGGAACACTTTACGTCACACTTTTCAATGCTCTGATTGGTTGTAGGTCTGCTCTGCTGCCGGTACATTGACGACACCCCCTCGAGTATTGAAAAAGAACAGAACTTTCCATTATTTCTGCCTTTAAACTCAGTTTCCATTTTGTTCATTCGTTCAGGATTGAATATCTGTAACTTCTTTGCGCTCTTGATAAAAACACTTTTTTATGCCTCAACAATTATTAAAAATGAAATAAGACCTTCTGTGGCATTGTCCCCTTATGATTAAGTTTGCTTTGCTTTGGGTTAAACATATCAGTAGCCTTAGCTGTTATCTAATATTTTAAAAAACCTTCCAAAGAGACATTTTCTCCCTTTGATGACGCAGGATGCGAGTCTCTTAGATATGCTTAAAAATTATTTATTGTGGCAGTAGCTCGGGTTCTTCTCTCTCTGAATGTGCTACTTGAATTTGGAAAGCAGGAAGCTGAAGATCATTAATATTCAGAGTTTTTGGAGAAGATTCATATTCTAAAAATAGAAGGGCCATTTGGAATATAGCTTGAATTTTACACATTAAGTAACATGAATTGGTGTTTCACAGCCTGCAAAAGGTGCATAGATAACATTCTCCTTCCCTTGTTCAAAACCTGACATTTCCAACCTGTAAAACTGATCCCAGTGACTTAAAGTAGTAGATCTGAGTGAAGAACTGAAAACTTACACACACAAAGTACACAAGTAAACATCCTAATCTCTCTCACTTTCACAAACTTTCTCTCTCTCACATACACACACACACTCTCTCTCTCTCTCTCTCTCTCGCTCTCTCTGCCCTTCTATAATTTTCCCGCTCTCTCGTCTTCTGTGTTGCTATAGTAACAAGCTGTGCGGGGGTTGTGATGCGGCACACATCACACCCCGTCTCACTGAGCTCACCGGAAGAGAGCGAAAGCGAGGGAGACAGAGACAAATAGATAACAGGGTTTGGTGTGTGCGCGTTTGCGTGTGTTTGCACATAACTGAGATGTCTGTTGTATTCTTGAAGTTGTAACTTGAAGTATGTCTTTTTCCTTTTGAAATGGCAGCAAATTTATTTTATTTAAGGGATTTTTCTTGGGCTGATGCAAAACTTAAAAAAAGAAAAACATCTACAAATCCACCAATATTGATGATATTACAAACGAACACAGAATAAACCCAATCACATTATGTGACAGCTTCAAAGTTTACCCTGTAGGTTACTCTGATCAGCTTCTCTACCAAAGTCCGTGAGCTGCCAGTGCTTGTTCACTGCTTCTAAATAAAAAGATAAGTAGGCACTGTGGATTAGCATATTAATCAATACAGAGTCAAGCTATAAATGAAAGCTGCCACCATGTTTCATTTATAAGGCCAAATCTCACTTAGTAAGAAATGAAGCCAGAATAATAAAGATTTCAGTGGATCACTTGAGAACATGGAGCAGAATCTGTGAAATTCAGAGGCTTCTCCTCCACCCTTCTGTAGATTCACTTCCTGTGCAGGATAGTGGACCTCAATGTAATATTATACAGCACAGACAACATCCAATAGCCATGTTTCTGAGGCTGCTCAGCCATTTTCCAGAGGGGTTGTATGTGAGAATGTAACTTTTCCTGCCAGCCCCCTAGTAGAATGTCCAGTGAATGTGCGAGAGAGCCCATGTGAGAATACAGCTAGTGGACACATGGATGACGTTTCTAACACACGACCAATTCAAAACTAGAAGAATATAAATATCTCAGGATGAGAAAGAGGAGCCGTACACAGACACCAACAAAGATTTCACCCTGAATAGACGACATTCAAGAGCGATAAGGATCGACATTGAAAATCTCAAACAAGTTGCAGGGATGGAGAGATTTTAAACCTCATGTTCCGCGCTACCCAGGTGCCACCCCTGGCCTGAATGTTCCAGAAGTGTTCCTGTTGTTGTGAACTCATGTGACTCAGAAAGTCTGCTGCTGTGTTCTTCACTGTGAAAGATGTCTGGAAAATATTGTCTGGGCATTTACAGTCAATGTCGGAAAAACAGCTTGAGAGAAAAATTAAACTACAGATCCAAAGTCAGATACCATCGCGTACAGCTCATTCATTCAGAGCTAAACGACTTCACCTAAAGGATTTAATTAGCCAGTCATGCACCTCTGTCTCACTTCCCCCTCTTCCTACTTTTTTTCCTGACATTTCATCTCATCAGTAAGTCAAGGACAATGGCAGACTGAAGAACACATGACAGTGACAATGGCATGTTATCACTGCTCGCTTGTCTCTAAGGTCAGCAATCAGGCTCAACTGAAAAGACAGCCGCATGAGGAGCAAGTCAACAGCATGTCATGATAGTGAGCCAATATGTTGTGTGTTTTGCATATGATCCTACAATGTGTGTTGGGGTTTGCACGATTATCGCCAATTTCAGGAACCAGTAGAGGTCGGTCAATTTCCTCACTTAACTTTTGAAAACCAGCCAAGGCAACCTGGTTACCATAACCCGGTGAAAAGTTGCGTAAATTTGCCTGTACAGCATCAGTAAAAAATAACTAAATGTTTGCAGGCAGCAAGTGAGAACTAACGTATGTGTGTTTTTTTTCTGGAGGAAACAGAAATTAAAATGATTGTGCAGTACTTTTAACATCTAAATCAGCTTATATGAAGCCCAGTCAGGGTTTATTTTATTGTGAAAGCCTACGACAGCACTTCTAACCCCTTCATCAAAATGGATCACATAAAGACAGAAAAAGCCAGTGGCTGTTCTCAGTGGCTTTGCTGCTTGTTAAAAAGTCCCACATTGTATTATCTTTTGATAGCAACAAGCCAGACACATTGTCTCTGAGGAAACACGTTGACAGCTGCAGAAGCACATGTGCTGCGACAATTCAGATACTTATCCAAGAACCCAACTCCACCGTCAAAACAACAGGAGAACGAGGAGGACATGTGAGTGACTGTGTATGTAGCACGTGTGTTTAACCACAAGTGACTGGTAGCGGTTATAAGTTAACAGGGACGAGTGGGTCTCAGATTTGACAGGCATGCGACTGCGGCTTTGCAAAAATTGACCCTTGAAGGACTCTGTTGCTGTTTCCAATTAAAACATTGAGCAATTGAACAAAGTGCCTGTGGTGACAAATGGATGCAAGCATCTGTTTTACTTAACAAGTCAGGAGATGCTGAGTTCATGAAAACTGAATAAAGGATACTTAATAAAATACTGAGGGTGTGTTACCTTCCATCTCTTAGTTTGTGTCATTTAATCCTTTTATTCAACTGCTCCCATTTTGCTATGCTGTTCACACAAGAGCGTGGAAACAATTGAAAAATATGGTCTCCGACAAAAAACACTCACTTTCTCCATGTATTCACATCTTTCATTTCACCGGGGCTCTGCCCATTTCTCAACAGCAGAGTTCATATTTCTCTTAATTACCTTTGCCTGGTTCAGAGTCGGAGCTAAATTAAGGGCCAATTCATTTCCTGTCCAGGCGGCCCGGGAGACAGCGGGGCAATTCTGAACAGATAGCCTTGAAAAGAGAGTGTATTGAGGATGAGACAGAAAGAGGCTGAAGACTTGCTGCCAATAATGGATATAAAGTAGAGCGATACAGAGTCAAGTGTATGAATTGAAAGGGAGCAAATAAAAAGTAAGTACCAAGAGCAAACATCGGATGTTATTTGTGTCCTGATGCGATATTTGTTTATGTCGCCTCAATGCCAGTGTAAGGAAAAGTCGAAAACTGTTTAAAGTAACATTTAGAACGGTAGCATATCTCAGAAACAACAGAAAAAAAACAAAAAGGGAAACCCTTTAGATTCATGTGGGGATTATCACAATGACCATAAAAAGGATTATTGTTTTGTTGTGTGCATTGGCGTGAGTATGTGCTGAACCGCTGACGTAACAGTCGGTTTAATCCTGCAGCGTGCTTCCCAGAAAATGAGCAGCAAAATGCAGAACTGAAAGCTCACAACTGCGCAAACAACTCAGTTTGTTGCACTGACACGCTGATCCACAGATGTACAGAGTGTTTACACTGGACAACCCGTCTGTCTCCTCTGTCTGTCTGTCTCCTCCCATCCTCTCCAATTTCCAGCATTTTTCCCCATTGGAGTGCTGTAAGAGGATAAGGCCATTCCCTGGGATTGCAATAAGAGGATGAATATGTGTGTGGAGGTGTGTTTGTGTGTCTGCTATTGCCTAAGTGTGTGCGTGTGTTTGTGTATATGGATACACGTGCATTTTTTTGTATGTTGCATGGTCAGATATACAACTGAATACAGGTGTGTTTATGTAAACAGTTGTGTACATGTGAGTGTGCATGGGTTAGTGTGTGTGTGCGTGTGCGTGTGCGCGTGTGTGTATGCCCACAGGTCTGCCCTACATATGGAAACCCTCTTTAATTCCCTGTCAAGAGACTCAGAGAGTTGGAATAGCATTAGAAATTCCTATGTGTTCTTTTGTTCTTGAATCTCTGTGTTTCCCTGCTCTCTAACGGCACAGCGATCACTAGTAGTCATTAATCAGCCCGTCTCTCACAGCGGGAACAAAGAGGAAAAAAAGATGAAAAGGACATGCAGCAGCAGATCTGCCTAATGATTTGATTTTTTTACTTTCTTTTTTTTTTTTTAAATCAGCCACTCATATGCTGATGCACTAAAAAAGTATCGCTAGTGGGGGACCAGAAGGATTCTATCTAACAGTGTTTTGAAGGTTGTATGACTGAAGGAAATTCAAGTTAAAAAACTTCCTTAGTATTTAATTATCTTATTTAAACCAATAATGTATATTGAATTGTGTGAGCAACATTACTGAAATGTCCTTTCCTTATTACTTTGAAGAGCAGTGGCTTTAACAAAGCATTAAAGGAGACCTATTATGGTCTAATATAGGTATAACTTGAAATGTTTCCATGCTCAAATTTTCAGAAAACATCACTTTCATCAGTGTCCATTGCTGCAGCTCCTCTTTCCAGCCTCTGTCTTTAGTGTCTGTAGCTCCTGTCTCTTTAAAGCCTCCCCTCCTGATAAAGCCCAGTCCGCTCTGATTGGGCAGCTGGCCCACTCTGTTGTGATTGGTCAACCACTTCCAGCGTGTGTAGGAAATGTTGGCCTCGCTCTCACTTTACTTGGATTTATTAAGGGGCGTGTCAGACTAGCTGCTAGGTGTGCATCAGCAAATGTGGCCGTTGTGGTGTCACGTGAAATAACTATTCCCAAGTGTGAGCTGGACTACTGACGTGGTGTTTCAGGAACTTCAAAAGCAGCGTTGGAGCTCCCTTTTTTCGTGGACTTTGGGCTTTTTAACTTTGCAGACTTTTTCAATACACAAAAAGCTGTAGGACTCTAGAGGAAAGAAAAACTTTAAAAGCATCACGTCTCCTCCAATAAAAATGATTCCCCCCAAAAGGGATTGTTATAAACAGCATTTGAGATCAATTGATTAAATCAGAAAATCTGAGATTTTATGTTTTTTTCGGGATAAGTTATTTTTGCATATATTTGAGACATGAGTATGATTCTCATTGTTTTTAACATGAGATGGGGCAGAGAATTAGAGAACTTCAGTTAAACAAAAGATTTTCTCGTCAGTTTCAAAATGAACATATGGATGCAAACAACTCAGTCTTTGAGAAGAGTTTGAGCTGCAGGAAATCTATTGTCCTGGGATCTCTGCAAGTCTCTCTATCTCAGGCAACTATTCATAAGCAGACCATCCTGTCAAGTTCCACACAACACAACAGAAAGGACACAATGAAAAAGTCAAAGTGTCAAAAGGCAGGTGTAGGTGAGGACACAGAAGAAGAAGACCGGGTGGTGACAGAGAGACAGTTCGAGAGTAAAACACCTGTGAGTTGAATACAGAACTCTTTGATTTTGGGTAGTTTCAGTTCAGCAGGCTTTTGATCGGGTGTCTTGGAGGACTTCAGCCAAACTGACAACACAAAATGAAAGTCACGGTAGAGTCCTATTGGGGTTTAAAGTGTGTAAACATAAACCTGCTGGCAGAGATCTTTGATATGTGCTTGACACGTTTGACACCAAGGAAAAAACTAACCTGAGTCACTTCTTCATGAAATCCATGGAAAGAACTTGATGCTCTCCAACAAATAAAGTCAATAACAGAGAAAAATACTCTAATAAACATAAAAAATTTAACCTAATGAATCTAATTAATTGTTTTTTCTGACATTTCAGTACAAATTTGTGTATCTGTCAAATATCTGATTTCAGCAACCTTTAATAAACCCAATTTACCATGAGCCCTAACGTCATGCCTCGGCGTAGAAGGTGAGTCCATGAGTGAGTCAAGGGATCGTGACTATAGATTAGACATTTCTATAACAGTCCCCCTTCAGTGAAAATCAACTGTTTAAACATGTTTACATGTCCCCTTGTGCATTCTTGTGTGATAAAAAGACATATTTTGAACAAAATATACAGTTAATGCAATGGCTGAGTATTTCCACCTAAACACTGCAGTAAACAATTGCCACTCTGAAGAAAAAAAATGGATTCCGACAAGTTTGTGATTTAACAAACCTAAGAAACCAATCCTATCAACCTGTGGGTTTAGCTAAGTAGCTGGAAAAGACTGAGACGGGGTGCAGGGGTGGGGCCATACTGGCATATTCATAGATCACAGTCACGAAGGAAGGAAGGAAGGAAGGAAGGAAGGAGTAGAGTTACATTTAAACAAGTTTGAGGCCATGAGGGGAAGTTTTTCATCACAAACATTTTGAGAATGTAATTTAGAGCCACAAATAAGTCAGAATAATTAGCTACTAGAGTGAGACTTTAAACCTCCACTGTCAATGTGGTTGTGTGTGTGATAGAGAGAGGAGGTCTGAACAAATCAATGTGTTTACAATGAAATAAGGTTTCTCATTTGACATTGTTTTTAAAAAAAAAGAAAATCAATATGTGGCGGTCAATGTTGATATTGTGGTGGTGGCCACACATAAATCAATGCATGGGAAACACTGACAAGTGCAAAAACACTTTTGGTTCATTATGAAACTCAGAGGACCCAGTTGAACAGTGGCCCAGACCTCCTTCAAATGTGGTCTGAGCGATCATATCTCAAATGTGTCCTCATTACGGTGCGTTCATACCTGTACTAAGAGCTGACCACTTTTGAGGGGATCACCAGTGACCAGTCTGAACACAGCCTCTTAGTGAGCATCCAACGAGAAGCAACAGTTCATTTGATCTCATAACCCTCACATATGACTCACTACACTCAAACCATAGACCGGATATGGACTAAATGTGGACGTAGACTCCAGCATAGACTGAAAGTGAGGCCAATATGGAAGTGTCTGAAACCTGTATTCTCTCAAATGACCAGTAGTAACCACTGGTTCGAAAAATAAGTTTTTCTATAGAAGTCTATGAACAAATGAGCCTATACTTCTCACTCGAATTATGACGTCAGTAAACATTTTGACCAAGGAGTTTAAGGTCTCTATCGCTAGTTTCAAGTCTTTATCAATACACTACGATGGTCATTTTGTAAATCGTGGTCAGATTTAGACGATAAAGCCCAGTATTTATCGGGGCATGGACACCGTATGATTGACAGCTAACATGTCAAATAGGTGCAGGTTGCAGGGTTAGGTGCAGTGTCCTGGTGCTCCCAGTCAGACCCCTACCCCTCTTCTTCCAAATATGGTTACTTCTGGTTTCAAAGAACCAAGATGGCGCTGGACAAACTCCAAATCTGGAGGCTTCAAAAACCAATGGGTTGCCACACCTCACACATGCAGCATCACGTGTTTGCATAAAAGATTCACAAACTCATGTTTACACAAATAAGCATCTCCTCTGGCTCCCTCTCCCATGCGTCAACACATTCAGTATTTTCCCTGTGTTTAATTACAACAGTCTTTTACTGCAAACCTATCAAAAGAGCAGGATTAATTTCCATCGATTCAACAATTAAATACCACAAAAGAGCTCTTATTTCAATAAAGGATCAATTAAAAAACATTACACAGAATGTCCACTCACAGGCTGGATTTGAAGCTATTTGTGTGCATGTACAGTGTGTGTCAGTGTGTATTTGTTCATAACCCTCGTTTGCAGATACAATCCAAAATGCAGCAGTGATTCTTAAATTATACTCTTAACGAATAAAGTCTTTTATTAGCATGATATATGAATGACACACACAAAAGAAATCTCTCCTCCCCTCACTCATGGTATTTTCCTCCTTTTCTCTCACTTTCCCTACTCTGCCTACACCATTTTCTGATCCCCCTCTCATACTCGTGCAGGTGTGCGATCCGCTCAGCGTCTCTTTCAAAGACATGACAAAGACGGTACAGGTCGCTCCGACGTTTTGCAACTTAACCGCTCTCTTTCAAATTTCGCACAATTTGAAACCCCAGGAAGGTGCCGTCTTAACAGCTGCGGTGTCTAGTGGGACACTAGGGGGGGTCTGACCTCTGTTAAACGATCTGTTCAGGGATCTCCGTTCTCAAACATCACACTCTTTACACTCTGACACAAGGCAAACAGCTGGATTCAGAGAGAGACACAGTGACAGATGGTGAGAGACGATGAGATTAAGTCACAGATGAGAGGTGGAAAAAAAGAGGGGGTACGGGAACAGAGAGACTGATAAGGAAGAAGAGTCTCAAAGGACAAGAGGGCACAGAGAGGTCGTAAAATATCAGCACAGACACGTTTAGGCTCTGATATGAAATTCAGTGAAATGACCATTAGCATTCTCAGTAGGCCCATCTTTAAACGGTGCTGAATGTAATGACTGTTGGGCATCAGAAAGCCAGTCACACACTCGTATTGAGATGCACCCACACATGCACAGAGCCATTCACATAAACACATGCGCATGCGCCGCATGTCACCCCAGCTGCTCGGCTGGATTCATCCAAATATGGTCGGGGATATTTCCATGGCAACAGCAGGCAGAAGGGGTGCAGACTTGTGCGGGATGAGAGAGAGAGAGAGAGAGAGAGAGAGAGAGAGAGAGAGAGAGAGAGAGAGACTCTGCTTTTTGACTTTTGATTCAAACTATTCTCTTTCAGTTCATTCAGCAGCACACACAGATTATATCTGCCTCTTATGACTACCATGGGTTACACATCGGCTGCCATGGAAATGCAACTATACACCGCTTCAACCGTGAGGCTTGCAAAAGTTGCATACATTGGTTCTGACCCGTTACGCAGGTGTCAACCTCGGAGCCAATCTGAAAAATGTGCATCTGGGGGCGACGGCTGATATTTTGGGTATTCCGGTGTAGACAGTAGATATATGAGCCAAGACTCCTTTTTCTGTTCACCGTGCACTACAGTCTGACAAGTTTCTTTTATCACGGGTCGAACGTTTCTCCACACAACACACAAAGGTCCAGATGACATTTTGGCTTATATCTACTAACATCATAATGTAGACTATAGATTTGTCTGGTACAGTGCACACACACACACACACACACACACACACACACACACACACACACACACACACACACACACACACACACACACACACACACACACACACACACACACACACACACACACACACACACACACACACACACACACACACAATCTACAATCCTTCTGTAATATGTCATTTAGAGGATTATGGATTTGTGAAGATGTTTTTAGACAAGTCAGACAGCATTTGTCCATATTTGCCTCAAGCCATTGAGGCATTGTCAAAATCTGTGTGTTGAGAGTAACATACTACAATATGTAGTTAATGGAGTAGCTTGCATGTATGGTTGTAAAACATGAAACACCAAAATATCAGGTGTTATAGGTACCACAGACCAGTGGACCAAAATTTAGACATACTGAATCAAACTAAACCACGGTTTGTATTTTTGGCAGTGTGAAAACACTTTTAAGGATTTTACAAACTTTTGGAGCAGTTGCAGGAAGCTGAGACAGCATTAAACAAAAGGAGAAGAAAAAGAAGTGAAAGCGTCTCGCAGGACTGCTTGGAGTCTTTGCCTCTGACAATATAATGTTTGATAGACGAGGACATTCATTTTGCTGGAAGTATATACCTTAATAATATTACAGTGGCAACGCATTAAAAAAAGTGAACTGGTTCATTGATTTTTTTCATTCAAACGGAAAGATCTCCACATGTACTTTATTTTTAAAAAAGTTAGCGAATACAATAACCAAATTGACAAAACGCCAACGTCAGACGTATGCCCATCTACAGACCAATCAATGTTAAAGGCCCCATATTTTACACCTTGCTGGGTTTAATTTGAGGTATTGGTATCCCTAAGATGATATATCTGTGGTTTAAGGTTGATAAACTGCTGCAATGTGTATTTCCATGTCCTCTCTTCTGTCTCTCTCTGGAGCTGCAGACAGAACAGGTGGTTTTCGCCTGCCTCTTGAGCCCCTCCTCTGATTGGCTGACTGCACTTTGAGTGACACGCGACCAGGCCTATCACCGGTCTCATTCTGGCGCATTTGACGATCTCTGGCTGTAAACACAGCTGAAAGTCACGTTGTTATGTTTGGATACCGCTATAGAAGACCAGCCACATATTTACAGTCGGTTACAACAGGATGTTTCTTAACTGTAAGTTACACCGTCCTCATGTTTGTTCAAGTTTTAGCACGACAGTCGGCCAATGTAGGAGTAACGTCCCGAGTTACAGTATGGAGTTTCACAACAGAGTTTCAATATGGAGTAACGAGTAACGTCTGCGTTACTCGTTACTCCATATTGAAACTCTGTGCACAGTAACGAGTAACGTCTGCGTTACTCGTTACTGTGCACAGCGACACGGCACGTCAGAAGAAATAAAGCGTAACCGCTGATCTCGAACAGTAATGTTCTTAGGAGAAATGTGCAAGGACACATTCTCTTCCTTGCATCCCTCCACGCTGCAGTGTTTCATCAGTGTTGTTTGTTGTGGTTAGCCTGTGGTAGCTAACAAGCTCATAGCTCAGCAACATGTCTGCTTGGTGTCGCGTTCAGTGTGGAGGGCTGGTGGTGGTGGAGGTGGGGAGCAGGGGAGGTGGGTTCGGAGGCTGGACTGGTACCGGCTGGGTGGGGCTGAGAGACGAGTGAGAACCCATATGACTCATACGGGGGAGGAAGTACGAAACGAGACGTTTCAATAACATATTTCTGAGAATGGACCGAAAAGTCTGCGAAGTGACTGTTTTCATACTTTGAGGGTCCCTACTGACCCCTTCAAGTCATTACGGATAGTAAAAGCCCAGAAAATGTATTTTACACAATATGGGCCCTTTAAGTATAAGGAGACACAGCCCACGTAGGGGATGACGACAGGACGTCAAACAAAAGTCATATACTTTTTGCCACATAGGAGCCCAACCTAGAAGAGTGAGAGTACAAGAGGTTTCTACTAATGTCTAAAGTTACCTACATTAACTGTCTATCAGGGCAAATTCAAACAGTACAAATTCAGTCTTCAGATCCAGAGAAGTTGCAGTATTTAATTCTGATCTGTTAAAGGTTCTCTACCCTCAGTAACTGAATAATCTGCTTCATCATCATCTGCATGCTCTCGTGGTAATGTAATTATCCTGGTGTTGAATGAGCGTCGGCCCAATCAGACTGATAAGAAGTTCCTATTGCAGACCACCAGTGAGTGGGGCACCCACCCGTGACCATTGCCAATTTAAAACTACGCTTCATTATGATACTGACACTAACAAGGGCAAATATTCAATTAACGGCCCTAATCAAAACAGACTGGCCAGAGACGCAGCAGTACAGGATGTGCAGCAAGAAAAACATCAATTTCAACAAGCCATTAGGTTTTATATTCAGCCGGAGAAAACTGTTTTCTTCACACAAGTGGACAGCCAAATGGTGTGAGAGCTTTAGTACAGTTAAATCCAATTTCACTTAGCTCAAGAAATTCTAATGTGACAAGTGACCATAAAGAATTAAGAGAGACTGGTATGCCTATTAAGATAGTGTTGAATAATTTAATTTAACTGTTGGAACAAGTTAATTTGGCAGTTTTCTTCAGTAGTATTCTTGGATATCAGCAAAGACTAAATACTGAATATCACTTCATTTGGTCAAAAGTGAGAGTGGGAAACATTTTAGGTGCAAGAAGAAGAACAAGCTGCACTGGCTGAGCCATATTTCACAAAAGTTTACCATAACCTGAAGTATTTTTCCTTTTTTCATCATGTTTGGTCATTTCCAAGACCCCCAAGCTGTAATTTTACTGTTAACTGTTGGGAGGAGTTTGTTGGTCTCGTGTTTAACCTGCTGCTTCTTTTGACCAGATAGTAATGGACTCAGTTTAATTTGAGAGAGGTAACCATTACCCCCCTGACCCCACTCTCTTACTTGGAGTCGCTCCTATAAAGCAATAGGAAAAAAGAAAATAAAGTAGTTTAGCAACAAGGATGAGATTCAAACCACAAACTGGGTTTATTCAGATGCAGAGAATCTTAGATGCACCATATAGCCTCTGACAACTGACTATTTAATGTTGTAGTAACATATTGTTATTTGCACTGTTAGGCACACAATGATCTGTATGTGTTGTTAATAAGTTAGGATACAACTCATAAACTATATAAAGATAGACATATATCTCAAAGACATATTTTGTCATTTAAGGTACTTTTGATAACACTGACACTGCTTTCTGATTGGCCGAGCGCATGTATCAGTGGGACCTCGATAACATGGCTCCACCGCCCCCCCCCCCCATTCGCTACTGTGCAGACTCTCTGTTTTGGCCTATTTTCTGGATAGTGGGGGATGTGGAGATGTGACGTCAATCTTTACTCTATGATTCAACCAGTAAAGAACTAATTCCATTCTCATCTCCAGTGTATTTTATGAATGACATAATTGTGTGAATAAGCCACATACACAACATCAGAGCTTAGAGTATCACAGGGTTACAGTTTCTGAGAATTAGATTTCATGCTTCACTTTCATCCATTTCCACATACTCAGATCTGGAAGCTGCTACTGCTAACCAATGAGCAGCTCCCCTTTTCTCAAAGGCACATCTGCTATATTTGTTTAGCGAAGAAGACGAGCACTGTTAGGAGCTTCTCCTTGATTTAGCAAGTTTGGTTGGTTTTCACTGTTTGGTCGTGAAAGTGCTGTTGTCATGAACGACATCACTTACGTTGATGAGTCCCAGACATCGCTGCTACAGAACACTGGTCGCCTTTATTCAAAGTTTATTAAAATTTAACATATTATATCTCCAAACTGACTGAAGTGTCAAGCTGATGAGATGAACAGTTCTCAAGATTTGCGAGCCCCAGACAGACAGAGAGATATTTGAACTGATATCATGCATCAAAGCCTTTGTTCTATACAGATAATGGTCACAACTTATGACAGGATATCAAAGTTGTGACTGTAGTTGATCCAGGTTTGACTTTGTCAGGATAAGATTCCTCTCTGTTTTATGCCCCCTCTCTCTAATACAGGATAAACCCAGTCAACAGGAGGTACAGGGTATGGTTTAAGATGTTACCTCACTCTCAGCAGGACGATGACATTGATGATGATGATGACGGTGATGAAGATGATGAGTAAGATGAGTATGACGACAACAAAAATGATGCTGGCAGCGTTTTAGTTTCAGAGGAGACCACTGGAGGGAGAGTAGAACAAAATTGAATAGAATTATATTTGTGGCATTTTGATGGAAATCACACGACAAAGCGCCCACTCTATTCAATAGAATGTGTCCTCTGCACATTGGCTGGCATAGGTGCTAAAATTATTATTCATCTTATGTTAATTACAGTCGGCATGGCAACCAAAACTCAAGAGGCTTAGTAGCAACTTTAACACACACACACACACACACATACACAGATGGAGATGGAGATAGAAATCCATTTGGAAGGTTATTTTTGCAAGTGAATTGTAGGAGGAATTCATCTAAGTGAGAACAGAAGCTTTATGTGAAAACCACCTCCAAAATTCAAAAGAGTGTGTTTCTGTGGCAAAAAGGGCAAAAAGTCTGCTGCTATAAAGAGTAGATTACAGTATGTTCTATTTTGGAAGAATTAAATACCAGTGTGTCTCTCTGTGTTTATGATTCAACGAACCAACATTTTAAACAGGCTGCACAAACTTAACATTTCCACCCACAAGATGCTGAAGTTTCCTGGTTCAACATTTGTTTAGCGTCTGAATTAATTATATTTTTGGCAAACACGTTATAAAAACAAAGCAGACTCATTAACCTCAAGTTAGAAACTGAACAGGCTTACTAAGTTTAAAAAATTGCTTATGGCTCTGGTCATTTCAAGCCCTGCGTGGCTACAACTGAACTTTACAGTACATATATGGCTTTCTGCAGTTGTTTAGGAGCAGGCCATCCACTTAAAAAGATACTTTTTCAAATAACATAAAAGAGAAACTAACGCATACGAGATAAATTATTATTATTATTATTGAATTGATGCCAAAACAATAAATGTCTGATTCTGTCAAATACAATTCAGTGAATTACTGTGATTGGTCAATTTAGCTTATCATTAACAAACCAAAAAAAAATGTTGCAAAACTTATCTAAAAACACTTTTTTTCAGTTTCTTTCAGGAAAACGTTTGAGGCACGACAGCGCCATCAGTCACAATCATGTTGGGGTGTGTGCAGAATAACATGAGAAGATGAGCAGCATTGTTTGTCAAAGACGAGGTTGAAGTCAATTAATTAACGTAGTAGCTCCACTGACCTGCCGATGAGCAGGAACTCTCCCACCAGTCCCTGGCGTCTCATGGCCATGAGGATGTTGCGGACGGTCATGCCTTCACAGAAACATGCCACCACCCTGGCCTTGGGCAGGTGGGCCCTCAGTCTCTCCAGCAGCCGGTCGAAGCTCTGCTGTCCAGCATTGCTCCAGATTTTGCCTGGACAAAAGCCAAACACAAGCATGGTCTGTGACAATCTGATTGATTTGGACCGCTGTTTCTTCATCTGCTGAGGTTTTAACTGTCATTTTATTTTGTATATGTGTGAGTGTGTGTTTTTGGATTGTAGTTTCTCTGTTGTCTAATCTCATTTTGCTCAAGTATCAGCCACCTGACAACCACAATATGAAATTCAAGTCTTCATTTTTAAATAATATGCCAAAAAACATGTCATCTTACAACCTGACCTTTACAATGAAATGTCTTAAAGTATTTTTCAGAATCACTCATGTTAGATAAAAGCGATGCTCAGATGGCAGCATGGGAAACGCCTCCGATACTGTCGGAAATGCCAGGTTGGGCATCGGCGAGTGTGCAAATCTCTGTACCAATCTGATACCATGTCTTTAAAGTACATTACTTTCACCAAAATAAAACTGTAATATTATTTTCCAGCAAATAACTTATTCTGCTGCGCTGTACTGCCCCTGGTAAGTAATGTCTTGAGAGCATTGAAGAAGAAGTGATTTCTAGTAGTGTAGCGTTAGCCAGAGCTATCAGCAATTTGGCAATATTTCAAACTGGAGAGTTCCACAAGTAAAATGCTGCTGTGAAAGGGATGCAAGACTTCAGTTTTAATGGGTGGCACTACTGTCAATTTCATGAAGCTCTTCCATACAGGGTAAGAAGCATACAGCTGTTCAAGTTTTTGTGTTCTTTAAATGCACTGGTATCTGATTGGTGCTCGGGATTGTTATTGCAAATAATATATATGCATAATTGAGGGATCGGAATCTGGAAGGGAAAAACGGTATCGGAACATCTCTAGAATAAGATGTAAGAGACAGTAAATGAGCAAACGCTTGACTGACAGCAGTGTTCCTCCTAATGCTGAGCAGCACTTAGCTGTGGACATGATGCTTCCAGTTGTACATTTACTGCTTATGTGTTTGAATTAACACTTCTACACCTACCCGAATAAGATCCAGTTTTTTTTTTTCAATTAAAAGTCCCGTAGTTGTTTGGGATGGATTTTTGTTGAATTCACTGAGGATATTTCGATATGAGTCTCTTACCAGAATGAGCGATGCAGATGCCCTCCTTGGCTGCCATGTCCTTGAACGCTTCCATACCACTTTCACCGTAGTTGCCTGGAAATTCAAAGAGAGGGTAAAGGTGGGAGTGTTTTTAATCAGTTCAGTTTTGTGGTAGAAGTAGAAATAGCTACTAAGAACATGGATGGTGTATAGTTAGATTCTCCTCACTTGACTGTAATATTCTGATTTTCAGATACATGCCCACTGCAGTTACCCACCTGCTACTGTACTAATCATAAAAACTCTAATTTATGTCAAAAGGAAGCTTCTCCCCACTGTGGCACCCGTTTCTTCGCCAGAGAAAGTGGGTGACCTGGAATTTATGCTAATGAAGCGCTATACAGTCTCTGGCAAAGAATATGATAGGATTCCCCTCTTTATTTTCTCCTCCTCTCCCTTCTATCTTTCTCTTCTTGTTTGATGAAGAAAGAATCAAACATCTCCTTGTCACATCCTCCTTTTTCCGGTGTTTGTTTCTCTTTCCTCACTCAATGAGATTGATATGGCTTGTTTCCTCCTTTTTTTTTTACTGTGTGTGTTATCAATAACAGAAAGCAGCCTAATTAGACATCATTGATCTTTGCTCTACTGAGGTTGATAAAGAGAGGGAAGAAGAGGTCAAATGAGAAAAAATTTAGGAAAACGGTATAAAGGGATAGAGATGAGAGAAAAGAGGAGAAGAGATGGTGAATCACAGCAGGGGAAGAAAAGAGACGCAACGTACAGAGAAAGCAGAAGAGGTTCCACAATCCCTGACCGCTGCGGCATCACAGTGTGTGTCTGTGTGTGTATAGACGGGCCAATGATGAGTGTGGTCGAGCAAAGTGTAAAGTCCTGTAATTAGTGTCTCAGTGAGAGGGGTGGGAGACAGATGGTACAGAGTCTCACACACACACACACACACACACACACACACACACACACACACACACACACACACACACACACACACACACACACACACACACACACACACACACACACACACACACACACACACACACACACACACACACACACACACACACACGATCGTACTGTTACCATCGTCAAAATCGATAAAGCTTGTAACCTACTTCACTCTGGTCTCAACAGGGATTTGTGTGCGAGACACCGCTCTCAAATGCTGTAAGCTTGTCATGTGTCTCTTCATCACTCCATTTCTGTCTCTGAATTTCTCAAACACACATGCACTCTCTCTATGCAACTTAACATTACGGGCACACAATAATACACTTATGCTCGTATCCCTTTCCAAACAAAAACCCACCTACGCACACATATTCATCAGATACCGCTACAACCAACGAGAAGACAGTATCTATCCAGTCTGTCTTCTCTTCCTCGCTGCTGCAGCACAACACTAACTGGATTTCCTACTTGATTTCCTAATCTCTTGACAAATTAGAGGAATATTGATGATCATTAAGGGATTTAATGCTGTTCTGATGATGGGTAAAAAAACTAAAACCAGAAAATAACAAGTGAGACACTCTGGATTAATAGCTAGTTATTGCTAAATTCAAAGTCAAACCACAGAAATTTGAGTTGTTGGAGTTCAGTTCTGCACTGCCTCAATCAAGCATTTGATCGACTCACATAACCCTCCCTGTTGTCTCCTGGTGTCACCTCTCTGATTTTAGTTTTCCATTGGACTTGACTTCTCCCAGAACAAACACAGGCCAAACCCTCCAAATCATAGACTGTGTTTAAAGATGGACGACACGTCACCACTTCCTCCCACTACCCAGAAATTAAGCTAAAATAACCCAGATATGAACACTGCCATCTTGTGCCAATAAAGTCATTTGGAGCCAGAGTCTGCGTAGTAGTGATCGAGGAATGGAGCTTGTGTATCGAGGTTCCCCCCGATACACAAGCTCAACCAATCGCTAGTCAGTCTCAATTAGCAAATAAAAACCAAGCTTACCAGAAAAATTAACACTTGAATAAACATCAGTGGGAAAACAACTAAATCACCTAAAATGATAGAAACCATCTTTGAGAAACATTTTTTTCATGAGTAATTTTTACGTACAGCGGTGGAGAGGTCAGCACTTTTGCCTCACAGCTAGGGTTCCCAGTTAAAAAAAATCGGAATCTACCTATGTTGCGTTTACATGTTCCTTCCCACAGTCCAAGTACATGCATATCCATCGATGTGAATGTGAGTGTTTGTCTGTGTCTCTGTATGTTGGCCCTGCGATGTGCTTGATCAACTCCAGCCCCACTCTCTCAAAAAGATATACGGAATGGATATATTGTATATTGGCTGGAATTTGGTCCATGTCCCTTCAACAAACATGGAGGAGGCAGCCACCAGGGTTTGATCAGGGCGCTTTGGCTTCACTTTTGGAAAGAAGCCATGCCGTCTACCTTTATAGACGCTGTCACTTACACATAACTATAGCAATAAGCTCCCGCAGATGACAATCCAGTTCTACAGTAAACCATCTTCCTCAAACTCTCTTCACTCATTTAGTAACTTCCTTTGTTTCTTTACCTCCTATTGAAACAAACAACACAACTGGGACCTCCACACGTTTTTTTTTTTACCTTTTGTTGCTCTCCCTTTAATCACAATTTTTGAATGTATAATTTCATTGATAAAACAAATAGAACAAAAACAGCTTAGACAAAAAAATTTCGAACGACATGAAAATTGAAAAGGACAGAAACCTTATCGCTGAGTGCCCCTCTTGCACTTCTACCCTCTATTCTTTGATCTCTCCTCATCTTCTTGTTATCCATCTGATGTATTACAATAAATTACAATATTCAATCAAATGCATAACTGAAGTGTCTTAGCAGCAAAACAGGCAGTAAAAATACACAGAAAGCAGGTGGTTCTGTGTTGCTTCTCCTCTCGTTTCCTTCCCTCCCTCCCCCTCTCACCCTTCCTCCATTACTCCTTTCTTCTCAATTACCATCCTCATCGTCCTGTCACTTTTATCAGGTCTATTACATGCAATTACACCTTCCCCCTCTCTCCCTTCCTCGTCTGCTTCCTCTTTTCATGCGTCATCCCTTCCTTTCACGGCTTCACCCAGAGAAAAAAACAACACACAGTTAAGTTTTAAACATGATGAGGAAAAAGGGTACCTCCTTCCCTCTCCTCCTCTTTCCCTTAATCCCTCTCTCTTTATCTTGTCATCTCTCCATTTATCCTCAATCCTGACCAATGCCAACACTACTCTATCTGACATCTTGAGTGTTGCAACAATAAAGCACAGTAAAACCATGGGGCAGTATGGTTCACTGACATTTGTACTGTTGACAAAGTTCAACAACATAACAGCGGAAAATATATGGACACAAACTTCCAACCTTTTCTTATTAGAACTGTCTGAGTATCAATCTTTTTGAACCCACTAAATCTGCACTGACTAAAGTGGATCATCTTCTGCTGGCTATGGATTCAGGAATCGACCTCTGTGCTTCTCTTACTTGATCTCACTGCAGCTTTTGGTATCATAGTTGATTTTATACTACTTGACTTGACAGGCCTGGCTTTCACTTGGATAAAGTCAAACTTTATCACCAAAAAAAACATTTTGAATCAAATATTTGGGGATTTGAAATATGGAGTACCCCAGGGCTCGATTCTCGGCCTGTTACAGCTTTCATGGAATCAATTTCACTCATTCGTGTCACCGATATTTGACCTTTGTAACATCTCTGTTCCATCACTAAAAAAACTGTACAGTCCCCTCAACTCAACTTGCGGATTTGAAGCCAGAGTCTGCGCAATAGTGAGGTATCACACCGACTAATTATGTTCAACTAATTACGAGTCAGTCTCAGCTGTAAAGCGCCATAACATTAATCTTCATCTTTGAGAGGAAGTATTTGACTTTTTATTAAAGCCTATGTCATGTCCACGAACATGGAGGAGGAAATATCTATGACCTGTACTGCAGCCAGCCACCAGGTGGAAATCCCTTTAGCTTCCTCCCTTTTGGGCAGCTGTTATTTCATCTATCTTTATATACAGTCTATGGTCCATGTTGTCTCCTTCTCCCATTCCCTATCTTTTCCTCCCTGCCCTGTCTTTTCACTCAGGCTTTCTGTAGAGGACCATCAGCCGTCCTGAGACCTCTCACTATCCCCCTGACCGCCGATGGCTCATTCCAGAAGTTTTTTATCTAGATCTTCATCCTGCAGGAGTCCCAGCCTCCTCCTTGTCCATCTTTCTCCCTTGTGATCATGATATCCTCCTTCTCTCTGTCTCTTAGTGTGTAATTCTTTCCCCTGGATGTTTTGGTATATCGCTGCATGATACATTTTCTCATTTCTATCCCTGGAAGCCATACCGCAGGAATCTAATGTCCGTTAGTAGCTCAGTCCAAACCATTAATTGAGTTTTTTAAAACTGAAAGACCATAAGGGATCACTTAACATTAGGACTTTTAGACTCTGTCTTTTTAAAAATAAGCAGTTGAATATATTTTCATATTTTCTTATTATACGTCCGTGTCTATCGTCTCCTGCTTTTTGCAGTGAAAATAGCTCCAGGCTACAGACATGATGCTTATTTGCAGTTTTAGGGCCATAACCATGGTTCTCTCCGCAGGCGTACTTTTCCCCCCGAGCTCCACTTGTGCTGTGCTTTTATTCTATACTGGGGAAACTCTGAATCTAAAAATAAACTATGTTTGTGCCCAGAAATCTTACTTTCTGAACTTCAAACAATCAAATAGAAATTCTACTACACAGTCACTTTCAACAACCCATGTCTGCAACCAGTATTTTTCAGACATCGGTTTATATTAATAGAAGAATAGAAGAAAAGAGGTGCAATGGTTGATGGAAGAAAAAAAGTAATTAGCAGATTAGTAATCGTGCAACGTAGGGCTGTCACATTCTTTTGAACTGGGAAAAGTTCATATTTGAACTGAAATTACCAGTTTCAAATCAAAATATACAGTCCAGAAGAGCACCTGAAGTCGCTTGCCTCGTGATCCAGGCATTGACCACAGTTTGACCAATTGCATGTCCTCTTGACCTATCAATAAAGTAATAAGCAAGTAATGTAACATTGTCTTCCTAGAAAAATGCAGGAAGCTAGCAAGTAAAACCCCTGTGAGCAGACAATCACAACACCAATGCATTGGTGTGTGGAAGTGTTTTATGTTCTACATCAGTGGTCACCAACCTTTTCGAGCCCAAGATCACTTTTTAATTCCAAATGTAAACCGAGGTCTACCACCCTGATATCTTCTAAAAAACACTTAGGAGGGTCATATTTATTATTTTTTGCAATTTCCGTTAAAGGCTGAATCTATGGGCATAAATATATATTATATATATTAATATCAATGCATATTAACAGCATCTGTTCAATGCACAATATTTAGCTTCTCAGTTCAACGATATATTTTTCCAGAGGAGCTGCTACTGCAGCACAATGTTTTTACATATAGGCGTTGCCTTGAATATGGCCATAAATATGAATATTTCCTTGCATAAAAGTAGTCCTGTGTACTCAAATAAATACCGGTACTATACAGTATGAAGCCGTGCACCTTCCGCTCCAGCTAATATTTCACGATAAAAAACACTTTTTAAACAAAAGAATGGATTTGGTCAACAGAAACACTGGAGTGCTTTTATTTTGAAACACATACAGAAAGTGTTGCAACCATTTATGTTTGTGACATAAATTCATCAGATAAACATTAAAGCTGTGAAACAAAATATGTATCTGTCTATGTCACAAACGTATTTCTAACACTTCCCGAACCCATTTCAAAGTAAAAGCACTCTACCTGAACAAAGGTAAGGCTGTTTGTCGACTTTGTACCATGCAACAGCCAGAGGGCCCTCTCACACACACACAAAGTGTCAGTTCTGAACCTTCACTTCCCGTTCACTTCCAATCTGTGTGAGCACGGAGGAACATTTGCTTCCTTTGGAAAAGCGTAGCATGGCTTGCGTAGAGCTCAACTTTGGTGAACCCTCTGTTCCCTTCGCATTTGCGTATGTGTGACTGTGCACCACAGACCGAGCCGAGCACCGGCAAGTGTTCAACCTTGTTTGACTGCACGTACGCTAGTTTCATGTCAAATTTGTTCAAGCTTGATATTTGGAAAACTTGACAGCTCTAGTGCACCGAGAGTCCCGACATTTCCCTTGACTTTAATGTTTATAATTTAAAATCCCATTCAGTCCACAGCTGAGTTGTAAGATTAAAGGAAATGTTCCACTCTTTGAAATGCTGCCATACACACACAATCAAACTCACAAATATAAATCCTTTGCAGAGTAAATTATATAACAAACAATGGCACTGCACCAACTGCCAGACGGTACCAACCTGTTTTACTATGGCACAGCTCAGACAACCCCCCCCATCTAACTTAACAAAAGTCAATAAACTGATTCCTGGAACATGACTTCTGAAAACTGAGCCCGCGCCAGTTTGATCTGATGAAGTCCTGTGACCCAGACCCATTAAACAACAGAGGAGCTCTGGTTTAATGGAGCTCTACCAGAAACTGGCCCATGAACCCTCTTAATGAATCTTCACCCTGATGCAACACTGCCAGAGATGATGCCAAATTCTGTCATCCTCCTCTCCCTCATTCATTATTCCTCTCTCCACACTAACCCTCCCAACACATCCCACTTTCATCTTCCTCAATCTCGCTACCACAGTTAAATAAGCAAAGAGCATGTCAGGTTAGAGAAAGAGAGAGAGGGGGGTGATGAACTAAAAAGAGGGATGATGGGAAAAGAAAGGGATGAAACAGATAATGGAAGAGGGAGAGAATCAGTGGTGTCAGGATCCAAACAGCCAAGACAAACAAAAGAGAGAAATGAGAGTGAGAGTAGAGAGGTGGAGAGAAGGTTGACATCTTGATTTATTGACAGATTGATCCGTTTCTGTTGGTGCCACCTGTCAAATTTCATGTCAATAAAACCAATGAGCTGAAGTGAACTAAGCTGAGTGACACAGAGAGAAATGAGAGAGGGAGGCGAAGAAAGAGAGAAGAGACACAAAATAGAGGAGGATGATGATCATCACTATTCCCTTTAGTGTAATGTGCTACGACCGCAGCACATTATGCACACGCTATGAGGTATACTACATGCAAGCAACATTTGAAGTTGATGATGGGGGGGAGGAAAATGCTGATGTGGAGCAATGGACAGCTCCATCTTTTCCCTTTACAGTGCCTGGTGAAACAGAGGAGCACTGTTAACTCAGGCCGGTCTCCCTGGGGTGCTCTACAAAGCCTTTATTCTATGATCTGTAAGACTGCTTCTCCTCTGCCTGTTGGAGCACAGACATCAATGTGTTGGAATAGCACTATTCCCCCTATGGCTGATAAATCCCATAGATGTCAGCTGTATGAGTATGACTATGAAGTCTGTCGTAATTTGTAATTTGCATTTACACACATTTGCATACACTGTTGATCATCTTACCTCTGGTGTGCTACAATTAATCTTATACTACCACTATATGTACCAACTATAATGGCTCATTTTATACATTTAAATTAGCCTTGGTAAAAAGTACATTTACCACCCTGGTGTACTATGCCTCTGTCAACCAGTGCATATAGTCGAGCAACAACTTTTTTTCCAGACTTATTTGAGGTCACTGTGACATTTGATCTCAGCTAATTTTTCAGTCCAAGTGACAACTGGTCAAAATATGAAGGCTTTAATGTTTGATCTTGGAACACCAATATTTAATCAGTTCATCTGTGAGTCCAAGTGAACATTTGTATAAAATCTGAAAAAGTCTCTCACGGTGTTTTTGAGATTTTACATTCACAATGCAAAAAATGTGGTTTGTGAGGTCACCTTGACCTTAACTATTGACCTTGGGCCACCAAAGATATTGCATTCACAGGCAAAAACGTGTATTGTCCGGTTATAACGGCCATGACCTTTGACCACCGAACTCTAATCAGGTTAGTTTTGTCCAGCGTTTTCCTCCAAATTTGAAGAAAGTCCTCAAGGTATTCTTGAGATATCGTGTTCAGAAGAATGGGACGGGCAGATGGACAACCCAAATCGCTTGTGGTGGGAGGCATAAAAAAAAGCACAGTCATGAGCCTGACTGAGACAGTGTTTCTCTCAGGTTTGCAAACATTGCTATTATCTAATGTTTGAGGACTGGATTTTGACGTAATCTCATAACCAGCTGCTCCCATTAAAACATGCGTGACAGCAGGACCCTGTTGTTTTGTATGACTGAGCTCAAGAGTTTCTACATGTCCATCTCACACCCTAGAGGAGCACTGGACTGTGCATCGGTTTTCAGCACTGCAGCCACAACTGGAAAGAGATACTGTCAAACCCAGAGGGCATGTAATCCCCCGATGAGAGAGTATAGTCTCTCATCGGGTATACTCCCCTCAAATATTATTTCATTATTTCACTGTAATTACTCTGTGATATTACATGTATTATTCAGCTTCTTGCATATCAGTTTCCATAATCTCTTGCCTCGAGATGCAAAATGTTAATGCAGAGAATTAATGAGTCGCTGTAAACTTAAGCCCCCTCGACCATCTTTCTCCGAATCTGCAGCTCCTGTATACTCTTATCTATCGCTAGCACTACACACACACATAGACACACTTGTACTCTGTCTTCTGTGGTTTTCTGGCACTGTAATCATTGCTTTCCCCATTCTCTCTTCCTCCCACGTCCCTCACACCCATTTTTCTTCCTCATATTTTCTCAATAAACCCTTTATTTCCTCCGTTCCTGCTTCGTAGTCCTCCCCGCCTTCCCCTCACTCTCTCTGCCTCTCTGATGTCTTTCCTATCCCTTGCCTCTGCTCTTCATCACTCCCTTTCTCTCTCTGTTCCTCTCGCTTTTCTCCCATCCCTTCCTAATTCTTTCCTTCTCCTCTCTGCCGCCTCCTCCCCCGCCCTCTCTCCCTCTCTGGCTCTCAGTGTCTGAGAGCGATTGTGTTGTCGGAGGCAGCGGCCGACCTTGAGGACCAGTTCCAAGGTCAAACACACCTGTCTGAGCAAATAAAAAGACCAATGCTTTCCTGACAAACACACACACAGTGGTACACACACTGACAAGAACTGTCGTAAACACTAATGCCTGCACTTACACACCCTCCCTGTCTTACTGCTAAGATTAATAGCAGCACAACAGCAAGGCCACATACACACACACACACATATATATTAGATATATGGAAGTCAGTCTCCTGAGAAGGCAAAAGTAAATGTCATACAGAAGACAAATGTTGTTTCTGACACTATAATGTTAAAGATATGCAGGGTGATTTTTCTGTAAATCAACATCTAAACAAATGTAGACAGATTGCAAATATGGTTTAATACATATGTGAAGAAATGTTGTTAGCAGAGTTTAATTTGTTTTATTTCAAATCTCTCATGATGTAGTGTGTTTACAGGATTAAATCAATTTGAATCAATTGCTTCAAATATTCTATATTATTTTACATTTAAATTACTTAATCAGACATATTTATGACATTAAATTAAATAATTTGCTGTTTTTTTTACTCATTTTCAAAATTTTAATTATTTTGAATGCTGCACACGTTTCCATTTTTGTGCGGCACATTTTATAACTTTGAAGTCAACAACTGCATCACATTACGTTTGTTCTTCCTCATCACAAATTCCATACACCCACGTCTAATTTATTCTCTACATTCATTAGCAAACATCTAGTGCACACACACATACATGAACACCTCTAACACCTCTCACACACTCGCACACTTCATCAATTCAAATGCTGTCCTCAGGCAATGCCAAAGGCATGTGTGTGTTGGAGGTGTTCATGTTCAAGTGTGTTAGAGGTGTTCGTGTGTGTGTGTGTGTGTGTGTGTGTGTGTGTGTGTGTGTGTGTGTGTGTGTGTGTGTGTGTGTGTGTGTGTGTGTGTGTGTGTGTTTATCGCTCTTTATCACACACCAGGTTCAACAAGAAAAACACACAGTCAGTGCATTGTCCTCCACTTCCTGTCGCTGTCACACTGTTTACTGCGGAGGCACCAGTAAACCAAGTGACTCAACCTGTGAACGAGTGAGTGAGTAAACCTTCATACAGCTTTTCCTTGCCTCTATCATTGTAAAGATACTGGCTCATATTGTTTTGAGTTATAAGATACTTAAGGATGATGACACACAATGCTTCATCTTCCTTTGATCATGATCTGTGGCACAATGTCTGCTTTTCCCCAGACACTTATTTCTGGCACCGTGGCAACCACCTGTTCTCCCCATTTGCTCCTCTGTCCTCCAGCCGTTACCTGCTGACCTTCTCTGCCGTTTTATGGAACTTCCACCTCATCAACTTCTTGGCATCCCGCTAGTTTCAACCGAAATTACAGTGATTTATTTTATATCTCCTATCCTTCCATGAGCTGAAATCTCATCTCTTTTGAAAGCACCTCCCTCTCTGCTACAGTGCAGCACATACCCCTCTCCCTAAACTCCCTCTTTCTTCTTGTCCTTGCACTGAAAAAGCTTTTCTGAAAAAGTTCATTTTTTTGTGAAGCAGCGACATTTTTCTTTTACAACTGGACTTGTGAGAGCAATCAAGGACTTTCTACATATAGTGCTGCTGCAGATAAAATAGGTGGACAAGATATCAGTAAAACACATATGAGGAGCAAAGCACATAGCACCAAGACAGAGAGAGGAAGAGAGAACAAAACAAAAAGAGGAGAGTTGGTGCAGGCATGTCTGAGCTGAGAAGAGAAGTTCAAAAGACAGACTGTGTGGGTAGTTGTACCTTCGGTGTGAATAGCAGACACGTAGCTCCAGTTGTATCTCTTGACAATGTCCACCATGGCTCTTGCCTGCTGGGCATCTGAAGGCACCACCCGCATAAAGTACTTATAGAGGCTCTGAGACAATGGAAGCCAAATCAATGAAAAGTTGAGTTGTCAGGATCTCTAATATCATTCATTATAAATCAGTTACTAGGAAGCACTGGGTCATTTTATATAGTTACAATTAAATTCAGGTTGCAGCAATATAATCTCTCTCTAACGAACTCCCTAAAGGCTCATTCATGCTCAACATTATAAGTATATATATGTACAGGGTAAGGGTATCCATAAGCTTTCAGGTCTTCTGAAAGCTTATGGATACGGACATACAAAACAAAGCAGTACCACCGGAAATCATAGGGGGCAGTGTAGGTAGCTAGTGTTTGTGGCCGTTAGTGTTTTTTTTTACAAACGGAAAATGGGCTTAAGAGTTGGTGGGAGACTACAGGTATCTATACGATGTTACTTTGCCTTGACAAAGGGAGGAACAGACACTTTTTCCTCTTTAGAGGAACATTATCACAACCTCCTCCACCGTCGCCATGTTTTCTTGTTTTCTGAAAATCTCCACTCTGCACTCCCCTCTGCTGGAGGTACTGCTTAACAACCATGGCAACATAAAAGACGCAGGGAAATACATGGGGAGTGACGGTTGCATCGTTTGGAACAGACGCATCTCTTTTCATACTTAAAGGCAGCACAAATGAGCCTTAATATGCATGTGCCAGTAACTAGAGGTCATTTGGATTGAAAGACATGGTCTCACCTTGTCACTGAGGTCCATACTGGTGGCAGAGTAGGCAATCTGTGGTATGTTGAACAGCTGTAGAAGGTTCTGAACCTGGATGGCCACTGAGCTCGACCCCGGTCCAATCAGCCCCACTATAGGCTTCTTCCCCCGCATCGGAGTGGCAGAGGGGTCAGCGCACTTCATTGTCGGTCCTCCGCCACCTCCCCCTCCCCCTCCTCCTCCCCAAGAGCCTCCTCCACC